>NC_136261.1:100516430-100683930 GCF_964187855.1 Myxine glutinosa
GTTGTTTTCTTTCCTAGTACGATGAACATCTGGCACAGCTGGAGAGAGACATTGTGGCAGCTCGTGAGGCAGCACTTGAGGCTGTAGAGATGGACAACCTTGATCTCTCATTACCAGGTTCAGGAACACCTCAGCATCTGGTAACTAACAACTCTGCATAAACTATCCAATGATGATAACCTCATAACTGAGCCACCATGTGAACACAGCAACCACTTTTCAGTGATGTAGTTGAAAAAAAAATGTTCCATTGCGCTCTCTCCTCACTACCCTGATGGCCTTCCACACCTCTCTCTTACAGCACAACTCCCCCTTTCTTTCTTTCTTTCCTGCAATTTTTTTTTTATGGCAAAGGCCCATACGGCAAAGCTGTCTGGACCAGTGATTGTCCATTTGTATGTATGTCCCCCCAAACGTATACCAATCAGAGCTGAGGATCTGGTCACATGACAGGGCGATGTGATTACATCTGATGTCATTATGGCGGTAAGGCGGCTGACTCTCCACACTCCGGCATTTTGATTCCAATTTCGTTCAGGCCGAACATATTGTCGAACCTCATATATCACAATCCCCATGCTCTACCTTTACGTTTTTCATTCAGTGTGAAACACAAACAAACCGATTGTTAAAATGACCATCAAATATCGAAAGCATCGGCGTTACGGCTCTTTCATCAAAATGGTACGTATAGGCCTGAGGCGTTATGCCTCACCTTCAGACTGCTTCGGACAAATTGAGCCCAGGTTTCTTAATACAGTAGTTTATCGTTTCAGTAGTATCATTTTCGTAATAGTAATTATAATAATATAGTAAATATGACCATAACACTTTAATCCCAACGTCATGAATGCAAAGTTAATAGATTGAAGCAGTGTATGGTTCATGAATCAATGATAAGCGGTGTAAACCTTTTGGAGAACCGATTCCCTGGGAATATTACTAAACTACAGTTTGAAACAGACGTGGATACTTTGAGACCCAGGAGGACTCCATTCCACCTTCTGAAACCCGCATATGGAGATAACAACTGACCACACACACACACACACACACACACACACACACACACACACACACACACACACACACACACACACACACACACACACACACACACACACACATAGTCACGTGAAAAAGTAAGTACACCCCGTGTCAAGTTTTGACTTTTTCAACATATTTCAACATACAGCTATTAGATCTTCATTTCAACAATATTGATAGATAACGGTGATATAATATAACAAATATCATGAAACATTTACATTTTGTAGTCCATTGTATAATTTTAATAAACATAAATGCAAATTTCGCATGTGGAAAAAGTAAGTACACCCCTACATTTATCACTACTTCAAATACCTAAAATTAGAATCAGGTGCACCAGCTCAGGTGCAAATGATTATAACATCGTTAGAGAGGATCTTGGAGGAACCTGTCTTATTTAAACCTCAGACATTTAGTTTGGTTTGCTCATTATTGTTGAAGTGTGCAGCGTCACCATGCCTAGATCAAAAGAGCTCTCTGAGGCCTTCAGAAAGAATGTTATCGATGCCTACGAGTCTGGGAAGGGATTTAAAAAGATCTCCAAACAATTTGAAATCAATCATTCGACTGTCCGGAAGATCATCTACAAGTGGAGAAGATTCCAAACAACTGCCAACTTGTTCAGGCCAGGCCGCTCCAGCAAGTTCAGCCCGAGAGCAGACCGCAAGATGCTGAAAGAAGTCTGTAAGAACCCCAGAATGTCATCACGGGACATACAGGTAGCTCTTGCCACTGTTGATGTCAAAGTGCACGAGTCTACCATTAGAAAGAGGCTGCACAAATTTGATCTACATGGGAGGTGTGCCAGGAGGAAACCTTTGCTGTCCAGAAAGAACATCAGGGCAAGACTAAAGTTTGCCAATGAACACCTAGGCAAAGACCAGAACTTCTGGAACAATGTGCTCTGGACAGATGAGTCAAAGGTCGAGCTATTTGGCCACAGTTCCAGAAGACATGTTTGGCGAAAACCAAACACAGCATTTGACCAGAAAAACCTGATGCCAACCAACTGTAAAGCATGGTGGTGGAAATATTATGGTTTGGGGCAGCTTTGCTGCATCAGGGCCTGGGCAGCTCACCATCATAGAATCCACCATGAATTCTTCATTGTACCAGAGGGTGCTTGAGGATAATGTGAGGCCATCTGTCGGAAAGTTGAAGCTCAACCGAAGGTGGACCTTGCAACATGACAATGACCCTAAACATACCAGTAAATCCACCAAGGAATGGCTTAAAATAAAGAAATGGAGGGTTCTGGAATGGCCAAGTCAAAGCCCGGATCTAAATCCCATCGAGACGTTGTGGGAGGGATTTGAAACGAGCTGTGCATGCAAGAAACCCCTCAAACATCGCACAGCTGAAAGAATTCTGCATGGAGGAGTGGGCAAAAATTTCTCCCAGTCGATGTCAGAGACTGGTAGAAAGTTATAAGAAACGCCTACTTGAGGTTGCTTCTGCCAAAGGGGGCAATACCACCTATTAGAATTAGAGCCAAGGGTGTACTTACTTTTTCCACATGCGAAATTTGCATTTATGTTTATTTAAATGATACAATGGACTACAAAATGTAAATGTTTCATGATATTTGTTATTTTATATCACCTTTATCTATCAATATTGTTGAAATGAAGATCAAATAGCTGTATGTTGAAATATGTTGAAAAAATCAAAACTTTACATGGGGTGTACTTACTTTTTCACGTGACTGTATATCCAGACACTACATACATGTCATTCACTCACACTTGTATCCACACAGGTGTCTGCCTTAACCAAGCATGCAAGACATCACAGTGCGCAAATGAGGAAACTCCTGAATTTCATTTTATCCCCACGTGGCAATTTTTTTAATTGCATGGATTGTCGTGTGCACAGTCTTCAAACCATGGTTTGAAGCCTCGCTATACGGCAAGTGGCCCATGAGCTCCCGTATAGGGCCATCCAGGATCAGCTGAATAATTATTGTCTGATGTTGATGATGTAATCATCAAATGAAGGAGGTGGGATGCAGGTGGAACAGACCTGCAGTTTATTAATAACAGTCGGTTTCACATGCATATAAGACAAAGCCCTTCCCACCAAAAAAGGGTGACACGACAGAAACAGTGCGTGCATACATGTTTGCATGTTTGTGTGTGTGTGTTCGCAAAACCACATGGGCTGCCAAGAAACCATTTTGCACAAGCAAAACAAAATAATTGAAATTACACTGCATGCTGCAAAAAATGTATGTGTCTTCACTTCATTGTCACTTTTGTATCACCGACATTTCCTTCCATTTGGGTTGCAATTCTGTTAATTCGTCTACTTTCCTCTTTCCTTTTATTGCACCATGATTTTTTCTGACTTGGAAAGGCCTTTGTATACAAATTTTATGGGAAGATTTTCGTTCATTTAAATTCATCGAAGTCTTAAGTTGTGTTACGTGCTCCTCCCCAAACCCCCTGGTCACGGTGTACCTCCGAGCCCCGAGAGGAGTCACGGCAGAAAGATGTGTTATTCTGTATGTCAAAGATCAATGGTGAAGCCACACCAATTGTTACCAACAAACAAATATTGTATTAAGATCACACAAGAATAACAGTACAACAATAATAGTAATCAAAAGTACAATCAATATATATATCCTATGATGGTACCATCAGTTTCGTAATATATAACACACTGTGCTCCAAGTGAGTGAAACAAGAACATTCCCAATGTCTCTTTCCCGGCTTCAAACCAAAGTTGATTCCGGTTTCAAGCCAAAGTCGATCCCGGCTTCAAACCAAAGTCGATCCGCTCCAGCGATCGTCAGAACAATGTCTAATCGAGACCAGAATCCCGTTCGGATGACAGTCACAGTCACGCGACCAAAGCTGCGCAAAGGCGCCCTCAAGGCGACTGGGAAATCCAAAGGCGCCCTCCAGGCGACTGGGAAATCACACCCTCGGGTATGGACGTTTCACGGCTCACAGTCGGCGAACCTCAGATTTACCTTGAAAATCGACGTTGCACACACACGCACCAGATAAACGTCTGAATGCGGTGAAAACGGCTGAAGCGAAGCGAAGACCTTGCGCGATGCGCAAAGCGCGCAAGTCTAAATGGTCGACGGCCCGTTCTCGAGGCATAATGGTGCGACGATGATTCTCCTCGGAACCAACCGCCAAAATCTGACACGCAGGTTGATCTGTCACAGTGATAACAACTCTGTCGCAAGAATCCCTTTCCCGGGAAACCAGAAGCTCGCTAGTGACCTCGGTTCGTCAACGTTTGCTCCAGACCTCAAAGCAGCTCGGCTTTCTTGTCGAACTCACACGCTCTGCCTTCTTTTTCCTCCTCTTCCTCCTCTTCCTCCTCCTCGTCATCCCGTTCCCGATCCGGTTACCGGTTTCTTTTAACTCTAACTTTTTCACCTTTTGAAAACGGTCCATAAACAATAAACCTTTTGAAAATAATAATAGTACATGGAATCAAAAATGTTTACAGTGGATGAAAACCACAACAACGGAAGTGACAAATCCGTAACACTTCCCCCCCTCAAGAAAGAAAGTTTGAACATAGTGGAAACTTTCTTTGCAGGCAAAAACTCTTTTAACAAACAAAAGTAAAACTCACACCCAAATCATCAATTCCCATGAGCAACGATAATTAATTAATATTTCCCAAAATAAAGCAACAAAACCTCCAAACAACCTACAGAAATTTCCAAAATTAGTTCACTCTGGACAAAGCATCAGCAACGACATTGTCCTTGCCCTTTACATGCTCAATTTCCAAGTTGAACTCCTGCAAAGCCAAACTCCATCTCATCAACCTCTGATTTTTATTTTTCATTTTTTGAATGAAGGTTAAGGGGTTGTGATCAAAAATCCAAAGCAAAGCAAATCTATAGCACTTTTTGAAAGAGGCTGAGCTGAGAGCCAGGTTTCATGGTGGTTGGGTGGTGAGGCCTGGAATTATTCACTGCATGGACGCATTTAGGAACGTGGAGTTCACGGGTTAATCCGTGTAGGAATCTTCGCTCGGCTGCTCCTGGGCACTCAGTGCTTCCAACTCTTCTCTTGATCATAAAAATCATAATCACGGTTGTAGAGTCGGGTGCTGTAGTCACGTGAGTAGCGGTCCCCATCTCGGCTACCACCGTAATAGTCATCCCGTCGAGAGTTGCCAAAACTGCGCTGCTGCTGCTGGGAGCCTCCGTAGTAATTATGACTGCGGCCGCCACCAAAACTACTACCACCCCGGGAGCGATAGCCACCCCTGAAACTACCTCCACGTTTTCCTACTCTGTAGCCCTCTCGACCCCCATGGCGTGCCTTCTCTACTGTTATGGTCCGACCATCCAAATCCTTGCCATTCAAAGCCTGTTTTGCATCTTTGGCATCCTTTGTGTTTTCAAACGTGACAAAGCCATACCCTCTCGACTTTTGTGTCTCCCTGTCTTTTATCAGCAGCACTTCCAAGAGTGGTCCATATTTGCCAAAAATAGTGTCCAGAACATCTTCTCTTGTGTCAAAGTTCAGTCCACCTACAAAGAGCTTGCCAACATTGCCTCCATCCATGACTTGTGTGTGCTGACACTTAGTTTCAGGGTACTCGACAAGAAGTGACTGTGCAAAGCGTGACGTCAGTACCTTCTCCTTCTCTTCAGAGCGCTTCCTACCCATAGCACGAGTCACGGCACAGGATGGAAAGATACCCGGAATCTCCTGCTCTAACTGTGTGGTGTTATTTTCCATACTAGGCTTTTAGTAAGGGAAACATATGAAAATCTGTTAACTAAATTGTTACCAAAAAAATTCTTCACCAATATGTTTGTAAAGGTGTGTAATAACATGTGTTAAAATGTTGAAGGTCAACTCCCGTGGGAAACCCAGAAAAAAAGCTGTTGAATTCGGGTACCGCAAAATTATTTTCGAGAATTTTTATTTTTTTTAATCGGCCCTTAAGTAACTTATGAGGGGTCAAATAAGGGTTTTTCATGATTCTGAGTTGATTGTTAACATTTATATTTCACCACAGACACTCCTTTGTGAAAAAATAATTTCTAAATATATCTCATTTTCTACTTTGCAGGACATGGAGTCTAGCAATATGGATGAAGACGTTACTCCACCTGTGCTCAATTGCTTCATCTGTGCACGCTCGGATACACCAGCTGAAAGGCTCATACAGGCAACTCCAAAGGGATACTCAACTTTATTGAAACAAGCAGAAACTGTCGAAAATGTTACTGTTGTGGAACGTATGAAGGAGGCTCAAAAGGAAGGAAAACTGAAGTACCACCAGAAGTGTAAAAATGATCTGTACAACAACTTTGTTGCAACCACCAAGAAGTCAGCTCGAGCATCAAAGGCAGAGAAAGAGTCATCAAAGTTGAAGAGAAGACGCACTACTTGTGAGTTCAGTTCATCAACTGGCTGCAGTTCTAGAAGATCACAGTCAGTTGACCTCCTGTATAAGGATGTATGCATTCTTTGCAACCAACCAGCCCAGCTCTACAAAAATAATCCAGCACAAGCTAGAAAGAAATACAGAGTGCCAGATAATTTGACTGCAGATACACTGAAGGCAAGCTTGCTGAAGACAGCACGGAGTCGCGGGGATGACTGGGGCACTGAAGTCACTGGACGCCTGGAAGGGATCAACGACTTGGTAGCAGAAGAAACACTGTACCATTTGCGATGCAAACTTATGTTTGCGAGAGGTGACAGTTTGTCCAAGACTGATGAGGAAGGAAAAAGGAAGAGAGGACAGAGGAGTATTGATGAGGAGCGAGAGGCAGTTTTTATTGAATTCTGCGAATGGTTAGACTCAGAATTAGAGCATGGGGTAATGAACATGGACCAAGTCCATGAAAAGCTGCAGGAGTTTGATCAGTCACCAGAGAAGAGCCTTTCTTATTCAAAGCATTGGCTAAAGATAAAACTTCTAGAGAAATACGAAGACACCTTGTATTTCACAACACAGGAAAGAAGGGCAGATGTACTCTGTCTCAAAGATGGCACCGACAATATTCTGCGAGAGCATCATGCTAATCTTGACCATGGAGATGAGAAGACTCAGATCATAAAGACGGCACTCAAGTTCGTATCCAATGATATTGCCTTGATTGATTTAGGTCCAAAGTCATACCCCACCATACACAGTATGACTGACATCGATAGTCAGCTGACACTTGTTCCTGCAAGCCTTCAGATGTTCTTGAGACCGATTGTCAAGACAGACGAAAGAGTTGCCGTTTGGGGGCAGAATTTTATTAAGGCCTGTCGACCTCGGTCTGGAGTATTGCCACACCAAATGGGGCTTGCCATACAACTTGATCATAGATTTGGGTCAAAATGGATGCTCAACAAGTTCCACCGGCTGGGATACACTGAGTCTTACACGGAGACACAAAACTACAAATACTGCTTCCTTAATAGTAGGAGTGGAGATGATGTTCCAGATACTTCTGGCACTCTTGACACCATTGTGGAGGAAACCGATGAACAGATCAATGATGAGGTTGCGGTTGATGCTGCGCTTGAGGATCAATCAGTGATGACAGCCAAAGTGCCAGCCAGTGAAAGTGAATTGTCAAGTAATGATCAGGTGGTCTTTATGGAGGTTGGGGAAACAAACAATGCAGTCACTCAGTTTGTTGGAGACAATATAGATTTAAACATTGTCTCTATTCACGGAAACACTCCCTTTCACTCAATGGGTTGGATCGAAGTCACCTCTCCGGCACCACCTTTGCCAGATCCACAGACAACAGCAGCTTTCCCCCGGGTGAAGTTGAAGGCACTCGACAAAGCTAAGATCCTGAGAGGAACTGAAGTAAAGATTATTCCATTTACGAACAGGAAACAGATAGGAACGAACGCGATCATGTTTCTCCCCCTCGCTGAGCTTTCCTCCTCCCTGGCTCATGATCAGCCACTCCTCACTCCAGGTGACACACTCTGGGCAGCGGGGTGGGTGATCAAAGCCAACGATCCTGAGTTCCCACACTCCAACTGGAATGGCTGGATGAAGACCTGGTGCTTTTTGACATAGACCGACAATTGACATTGACATAGACCTGGTGCTTTTTTTTAGGTTTTGCGAAGGGGACGCGGCTGAGTACATCGACATCTTCCTTGACACAGAAGCCACCAAGGAAACAGTGATTCAGGCTGGTACTGCGATTTTCAAGTACATTTACCATGGACGAGATACTACATTGGGTGAAATTCGGTACAACATGTTCTCAAGGAAGGCAGCGGCAGGAGTGATCAAACCAGAGACTCTACCTCCAACAGAGGGTGCAGCTGCACAACATTCACTCTGTGCCTACCTGCAGACCCGGGACTGGATCCTTCTACAGAGCATGTCTCTGAACCCCAGTGACTATGGATGGACAATAGGTGTGCATGGGTATGAGCCAGTTCCAACACTGGACCCCACGGCTCCTGAGGAGCTATTGCAGTTCACGAGCTGTAATTGTCATGGAGATTGCAGCAACCGGCGATGCAGCTGCAAGAAGAATGGGGTCACGTGCATCTCGGCCTGTGGAGTCTGTAATGGCATTACATGCAGAAACTGCAGTCATGATGTTGTTGAGTCTGAAGAAGACATAGACAATGACTGTTGAAACTTCTGACATTGTGAATGAGAAATAACTCTTGAGTATTATATATGTATGTGAAATAAAAGCTACTTTGTGTGTAAATGTAAAAGTGAAAATATAAATGTTAACAATCAACTCAGAATCATGAAAAACCCTTATTTGACCCCTCATAAGTTACTTAAGGGCCGATTAAAAAAAATAAAAATTCTCGAAAATAATTTTTCGGTACCCGAATTCAACAGCTTTTTTTCTGGGTTTCCCATGGGAGTTGAACTTCAACATTTTAACACATGTTATTACACACCTTTACAAACATATTGGTGAAGAAATTTTTTGGTAACAATTTAGTTAACAGATTTGTGAAATATCTCATAAAATGCCCTTACTATTTTCAACAAACATCGGATTACCAGAAACTTGACCACCGGCCAAATCATTCCCGATAACAAAAGAGATTCCCTTTACAGGAAGAGTGGCTTGTAAACCTACGGTGCCCGGTCCTGACACCAAATCAGACTTCAAATGGATGACATGAAGTGGAGCTTTAACATAGCCACCAACCCCCTGTAAAAGAACACTAACACCAGTTGCCGTCTTCTCTGACAATGGCAAAATGCCCTCAAGCATCAAAGATTGATGTGCTCCTGTGTCCCTCAATACCCTAACAGGTCTCTGGTTAGTCAAGTCTCCATCCAGTGACACAAACCCCTCTGAAATAAAAGGTTTGTAACCCTCTTGAACAAGGTCGTTCTGTGATGCCGTAACTTTGGCATGGGAACCTTCACAAGGCACTGTCCTCCAAGGACGATTTCTCGCATTGGCCAATGCATTCGGAGTTGTACTAGTCTGACTCCGCTCCTGATTTTTCCTTTTCAGGGCATAACATTGGGACATCAAATGCCCAGGTTTCTTGCAAAAAGCGCAAGTAGGCCCGGAGGAAAAACTCGTGGTCTGCCTCGGGCCCCCCGGAAGATAAGTCTGTCTTGGAACTGTAGTCTTCTGATCCCCTAAAGTCGCGGTATCAGATTTGTCCCCATAGTCATCTCTAAGCCGCCTCCACGAATATTCATTCATTCGCCCCTGATTTACCATAACCCCCCTGGCTAACTCCAGGCGGGAAGTTAGGTTTGTGGAACCCCATCCTGTGTGTCAAGGCATAGTCATCTGCCACGGTTGCTGCCTCATACAACTCTGATACTTTCTTTTCATCCAGATGTACTTTAATGTCTGCGTGGACACACTGTTTGAATTCCTCCACCAAGATCAATTATTGTCACAACAGTTTTAAGTCTTTCCCAATCCCCTTCGAGTCACACCACCAATCAAACATGGTTTCTTTCATTCTGGCAAACTCCACATGGGTCTCACTCTCCCTCTTCCTGGCATTCCTGAATTTTTGCCGGTAAGCTTCAGGGACCAATTCATAGGCTTTGAGAATGGTTTTCTTCACTATCTCATAATCTGCACATTGGTCAATCGGTAAAGCCGAATAGATAGCTTGAGCTTTACCCACCAGAACACTTTGCACTAACATAGTCCAGGACCCCACAGGCCATTTTAGCATTTGAGCCACTTTCTCAAAGTGTAAAAAAAACTTGGCTACCTCCTTTTCATTGAAGGGTGGAACCAGCCTCACATGCCTACCAACATCCCAAGTGTTCTGACTAGTTGTCGAACTAGCTGGCATGGATACTACTTCTCTCCATTCTCCAATTAATTCCAGCTCCTTGAGTTTAAGTTCCTTCTGATACTCCATGTCACGTTCCTTTAACTCCCTTTCGGCTCTCTTTTCCTCTGCTCTTTCCCCTGCTCTTCTTTCTTCTTCAGCTCTCCTTTCCTCTGTTCTCTCCTCGAGTTCTCGTTCGTGTTCTATTCTTCTTTCCTCGAGTTCCCTTTCAGCTCTCCTTTCCTCTGCTCTTCTCTCCTCGAGTTCTCGTTCCTGTTCTGCTCTTCTTTCCTCGTCTTTCCATTCCAACTCTTTTAACCTTTCCTGGCTCTGCAGTTGCATCTCCATTTTCCGGAGCTCCACATTTTCTTTTTCCTCGAGTAACCAATCCAAGGCTACCTCTTTCCATATTCCTTGTCCCACCAGAGATTCTACCACCAATGTCTGCATCTCTGCTTTCTTCATATGAGCTCGGACCTCTAAGTTAAAATGTTTGGCCAATATCAAGAGTTCCGATCTTTTTAATGCTTGGAGCTGTGCCTCATTAGGGGACGTCGCAAACTTTTCTGTGCCAAACACCATGGTGACTATCAGTTAACACCTGTTAACCTTCACACAAAAATTTATTTATTTATTTATTTTTTGGAAAAATTTGGGAATGTTAGAAAAATTCCACCAATTTTGGGAATGTTAGGGAATTCTATCCCGGGTGAGTGTTAGGGAATTTAATCCCGGACGAGAATGTTAGGGAATTTAATCCCGGACGAAATTTTTGTCAGCAAATACGAGCCCCCAATTTCTATTTGGGACAATTTTGGACGAGCCCCCAATTTCTGTTACGTGCTCCTCCCCAAACCCCCTGGTCATGGTGTACCTCCGAGCCCTGAGAGGAGTCACGGTAGAAAAATGTGTTATTCTGTCTGTCAAAGATCAATGGTGAAGCCACACCAATTGTTACCAACAAACAAATATTGTATTAAGATCACACAAGAATAACAGTACAACAATAATAGTAATCAAAAGTACAATCAATATTTATATCCTATGATGGTACCATCAGTTTCGTAATATATAACACACTGTGCTCCAAGTGAGTGAAACAAGAACATTCCCAATGTCTCTTTCCCGACTTCAAACCAAAGTTGATTCCGGTTTCAAGCCAAAGTCGATCCCGGCTTCAAACCAAAGTCGATCCGCCCCAGCGATCGTCAGAACGATGTCTAATCGAGACCAGAATCCCGTTCGGATGACGGTCACAGCCACGCGGCCAAAGCTGCACCAAGGCGCCCCCAAGGCGACTGGGAAATCCAAAGGCGCCCTCCAGGCGACTGGGAAATCACACCCTCGGGTATGGACGTTTCACGGCTCACAATCGGCGAACCGCAGATTTACCTTCAAAATCCACGTTGCACACACACACACCAGATAAACGTCTGAATGCAGTGAAAACGGCTGAATCGAAGCGAAGACCTTGCGCGATGCGCAAAGCGCGCGAGTCAAAATGGCCGACGGCCCGTTCTCGAGGTGTAACGGCGCGACGATGATTCTCCTCAGAACCAACCGCCAAAACCTGACACGCAGGTTGATCTGTCGCAGCGATAACATCTGTCACAATAATCCCTTTCCCGGGAAACCCGAAGTTCGCTAGTGACCTCCGTTCGTCAACGTTTGCTCCCGACCTCAAAGCAGCTCGGCTTTCTTGTCGAACTCACTCGCTCCACCTTCTTTTTCCTCCTCTTCCTCCTCGTCGTCGTCCCGTTCCCGATCCGGTTACCAGTTTCTTTTAACTCTAACTTTTTCACCTTTTGAAAACAGTTCATAAACAATAAACCTTTTGAAAACAATAATAGTACATGGAATCAAAAATGTTTACAGTGGATGAAAACCACAACAACGGAAGTGACGAATCCGTAACAGTTGCATCATACCAAGTTTGAGTCCACCTTATAAACGTTCTGGCTTCGCTTGTTGTTTTATGTTAACAAGCACTTACAAACAAGTATACTGCCACTTGTGAACATTAAAAGAATACTCAAATTAAATCTGTAAAGTAACAATAATTTTCTCCCTGCAGGGTTTGGACCTTGAGGAGTATTCCATGAGTGTTTCAGAAAATGGGGGAGAGGGTGTGGAATACAGAGACGGAGGTGATGAGAGTAAAGGGGGTGAGGGAACGGACTCAATTGATCAATTCCTCAACCCCTCCTCTGGGAAAAAGGTAAGAAGATCACATAATTGCCTGATTGCTCCTGGTTTCACAGTAAAACTCCCCTCCCATCATTGACTTTTAACAAATGTGGGTTTATTCCTTAAAAATTCTGATCGGCGGCATAACATGTCTCCCCCTGCATACCATGTCCACCATCACCTAGTTCCTCGGTCGGACAGAAGGCTTGTTTGGGCGAGTTCGAGGCGATGACGAGTCAGATGTTGACATTGAGGGATTTGAGGATGATGCAGACAAGCCCAAAACTCCCTCACCGGTATATCATGAACTTTTTTTGTATCTCTTTAAGAATCCGGCCAGATATGGTCAGCTATCTTTGTATTTTTTTTTTTTTCTTTCATCTGCTTCCATCAAAGCAGGGAATGTTATTCATCCTAAACGTAGTTTGGAGCAATGACCATGTATGATCATTGTACTTTGTTATTTGCGATACATTTCTGGCATCATGTACATATGCAGTGTTCCTTGTGCTGTGATTTAATGACTGGTTTAAAAATGCAACATTGTAAAATACAAAATCATCGTAAAGAAGCCCAGTTCAGCCATAAATTCTCTGGGTAAATCTACCAATAAAGAATTTCCTGATTTTTCTAATTGCAGGATGAGGGCGAGGGAGATGGTGAAGGGGATATAAGAGAAGGAAGTCACCTAGCGAGTGTCCTGTATGAGGATCTTCTCATGTCAGATGGAGAAGATGATGCCAGCGATGGAGGATATAACCCATTCGCAAGTATGCCTCTCCCACGTACATGCACGCCTCTTTATGCCTGCATATCTTTTCCGTACGACTCACCCACGCACCATATAAATTGCACCATATAAATTGTACCCCACTTGTGCTTTCTGTCTACATTCCTCGCCATGAGCTTCCACCCACATCGTTCGCCATTCCTTATTCGTAACTGTGCATTCTCCGCACAAGCTTTAATTTCTGTAACCATCTAGCAGCGAAAGGGGGATAAGTTATGGGTTAGTCTTATTATTTAGTACATCGGAGAAAAGTACAATTGTAGATTGTAAGAGCATGCATTTGTAAGTTATTTACATTTCAGCAACAATTGTCCAGAACATGAGAAAAAAGGAAGAATACTTTAGTGTTCTTATGTAAGAAAAAGTGGCCCACATGACAGGCTTTTTGAAATGGTTTTTTTATTTTATAATTTGGGATTTCAGAGAGAAAGCCAAATACATTTTATTCTTGGTAATTTACTTATACGTAATTTAAAAATCATGAACTTTAACATAAAATAAATAGGAGGAAACATAAGAACAGAATTTTCTTTTTTTTTTACACATATATAACTTGTTATCGAGAACTTTCTGCCAGGTTGGATGCAAAGTCTAGGCTCATCGAAGAGCAGAACAATGAGGAGATAATGTTTTCGTATTAACAGCAGGGAGGTGGGAAAAAGATGGACACAGAACAAGCAGTCTGTTAAATAAATAGGAAACAAGACAGGGAGAAGCTTGGGCTGGTAGGATGGCCCCAGAGGTGCGCACACTCACCTCTTAAGCTGTCTAGCTGTCGGGCCATAACCAGTTGCAACAAAGGAACCACTGCTGAGACCACAGAATAAGGTGAAAAGATTGAAATTTGCATGGCAACACCAAGAGTGGGTGACTGAACAATATAATTGGGTACTTTGATCTGATGAATCGAAGGTTGAAACTATCGGATTGAAGAGATGGGTACATAAGCTGAAGACCCGGGGAATGCTACCACACATCCAGATCCAGATACTAGAATTTTAAAGTGATTCTTCATCATTGAGAGATGGGAGATATAACACGATATCATAAGTTATGAACAGATTTGGACTACCAGGTTTGGTGTGTGACAAAGACGAATTGATTTGATTTTGGTGAAGATATGGATCTGGATACTATTTTTTTGAAGTGATTCTTCAACATTAAGTGATGGGGCCAAAACAATATACAGTGTAGCGCAATATCTCGAAATGTTATAGATGGATTATGACAACTTGGTGGATGAGTTGGGTCGGTGACGATAACAAAGCAATTAGATTTTGGTTCATGTCCGAATCCAGATCCGGCCTATCAGTGGAATACAAAACGAAAACTGTTCAGCCTGATGGAGGTATGCGTTTTACTGAGTGCCGTCCTCGTGGTGGTTCATGTGCAACCATCATTGTCTGGGGGTGTGGCTACGACTGGTGCAATGCCTCTCCATAACCAGTCATCTGGTACTCAATTTGCCAACCTCAGAAGGATGACAGGCTCAGTCAATCCACCGGGGGCTCAAACTCAGGACCCTAAAATCTCAAGCCAGCCCCCTTAACCATTAAGCAAAGACCAGGCTTGTCATTCTAGTTACCCCCGCCACCAGAGGTGGATGGAGGTTATGTTTTCACCCCTGTCTGTTTGTCTGTTTGTCTGTCTGTTTGTGAACAAAATATCTGAAAAAGTTGTGGACGGATTTGGACGAAATTTGGCAGAGATGTAGCATATGCGACAAGGACGAAATGATTAGATTTTGGTGAAGATCTGGATTCGGATCCGGCTACTAGAATTTTTAAAGTGATTCTTCACCATTGGGAGATTGGGCTAAAAACGATACACAGCAGGATATCTCAAAAAGGTGTCGACGGATTTGGACGAAACTTGGTGGACCGGTTGGGTGTCTGACAAGGAAGAATTGATTCAATTTTGGTGAAGATCTGAAAATGGATTCGGATATGAGAATTTTTTTAGTTTTTTTTAGTGATTCTTCACCATTGAGAGATTGGGCCAAACTGTTACATAGCAGGATATCTCAAAAAGATATGGATGGATTTGGACCAAACTTTTTGGACAGGTTGTGTGTGACAAGGAAGAATCGATTCGGTTTTGGTGAAGATCTGAATATGGATTCTGATATGAGAATTATTTCATTTTTTAAGTGATTCTTCACCATTGCGTGATATGGCCAACCAGGCGGAGGTATGCTCTCTACTGAGTGCCGTTCTAGTTTCAGCATGTGATTGGATTTTGTTTTTTGTTTCCAACGTGATTGGATTTTGCTCTCTTTTGCACTCCTTAGTTTCATTGTCTTCGCATTTATTTATATGACCTTCTCCTTGTTTTACTCTCCCATTATGTTACAATCATTAGGACCTCAAATGAGCGATAGTGGAAGCGAGTCAGAAGGGGGTGCTGAAGTTTTAAGCCTGGGTTCCTCTCGGCTTCCTCCACCACCTCACCATGATCCCAGGAATGATGATTCGATTCTTTCGTATGGAGAAGGAGTGCAAGAGGACAGCAATCTCAGGTGATGGGGAGTTGAGAAATGGTTGATGGATATTTCCTAAAGACACTATGAATGTATGGTGTTGTGTTATCTTCTTTGCATTTGCATATTTCAGGTATTATTCCACATAATTACTTGAAGGTAATTTTTCTTGAAGATCTTGCAAAACTGGGCCTTTTTTTTACCCCCTGCTCCTTATCATTCCTCAACCACACAGCTATGGCAGTTATGAGGGAGGACTTTCTGGCCAGCAAGGAACATCTGGCACTGAAGTTTCTTTCATTCCTATGGAAGGTGTGGAACGCAGTGGACAAGACGTTGAGGGACCGTCTGATGATGATGAAGAAGACTATGATGATGAGATGGAGGAAAGTGGTGAACAAGTTGGCGAGCAAACCGGCGAGCGAGGTGGTCCGAGTGTTGTGAGTGAGATTTGTCTCAGTGAGGATAGCGAGGAAGATTTCCTCTCTGCGGGGAGTGGAAGTGACTCAGACACTTAGTCCACCCTCCTTTCTATTCCGCTACTTCACAAAAAAAAAAGTGAAATACTTGCATCAAGTATTTAAGGCATTTGGTTGATGCTGTTGAACTTCCTGGAATGAATTCCATCTCAGACACCACCAGAGGTGTTTTAATCTTCTGGTGTCAGTGGACTGACTTATCAGTTGGCTGTGGAACTGGTTCGATCCTTGTCTCTGTGACTGCCGTGACATTAGACGTTATTCATAGCTAACATTCACAGCCCATTATGCTAATACTCTTCAAGACAAAACATGTCTCCAAGCTTCATGTTGAGCCTTTTGAAGTGTCCATTTGTGATATTATCCTCTCCTGTAATTATTTTTATCATTAAAGAGGATAAAACTTATTGGATGCATTTGTTCTCATTTAAAATTAGGAGAGTCTGAAAGACAAGCGTCCATGCAAAGCATCCACTTCTATGTAACATTCTGACCTTAACATTTATGAGATTATTAATAAAAAAAGTAATGTTATCCTGAACACACCTCTCACACATGTCAAAGCAAACCATCCACTGCTGTTCACAACATGGCACGTAATTAACTTCATGTATACATTTTGCCAACAAGAGCTGCCACTCCAGCTCAAACATTTCCAGTCGTCCTTCCCAAAAATGTTTGTTTTTCATTAAAATATTTGCCCAAAGCCTGTGTCATCGTGTGAAGTGGATTTTCACATACCTGCTCGCCATGGCGGAGACCGTGGTTGTTCTCAGGTTGAACGCTTAAAGGTTTAAGGTATGAACAGCAAATACCGTAATGATAATGGTAGTTGGCAGAAGAAGAATAAAACAGCACAAGCCCTACTCATAGCTTTTCGGGGCAACCTTTCTTTTCAGGATATCATGAATGTCGAAACACCAGCGACAAATTCAGTTGTTCATCTTTGTATGGCAGGATTACATCCCCCCTTTCGTTTGAGACTTTAAGCCAGATTGGCAGTCCTATTGTACTGATTCATATCATGGTCATACAACGTACGTTGATACAAAAACTAATCTTACTATAATTCACCAAATGTCCGTCCGTCTGTTCGAAGGTACCGCAAAAACGGCTCAACCGATCGCAACGATATTTTGGGTGGGTATTCCTGGGACCTCCTGGAGTAAAATAGGCTATATTGTTTTTCCAATTTTACCAAATTTTCAACTTTTTCCAAACACGATGGAATAATATTTACCGATATGAACAGTGATGTGGCTTTTGTTGAAATTCTACAAATACTGTTTATTCTACGTACTCCTGACGAACTCTTCCTATATAAACGTGCGGCTCCGAAGTAACATGGCAGCGTGTGCGAAGCAACTGAGAAAGACGTGCTTGAAATGATAGAAACGCTTCCGTTTTGCAGAATTCAATCTTTTTTCAAAATGGGCGCCATGTACTGTTTAGATTTTGATGATTTGCATGTGATATGATTTAACGGATGTTTATATGAATCGTTTAAAATAAAAAAAGCCTTCAATTTCTGATATTTTGCCTTTTCATTTGGGCTTCCCAATTGAAGCCCCACCCGTAGTGCAGGTACCGTTGCTAGTTAAAGTAATTATAATTTGACTTGAATGTTGCATTGTCTAAGTACAACTTAAAATGCTCGTTGGTCTTTTCTATCCCCATTAACCCTATCTATCTCACTCCTCTTAATTAAGCATTACCCTATCGGCTTATGCCAGTTGTAGGGGTTTTTTATACAATTAGTGCTCCTGATCTTTAATGGTACCTCAGAATTTCTTAGACCCCAAGGATAGGAGAACTAAACCACCATTTAAGTTTGTTTTTATTGTTCTTCTTTCATTTTGTTTCCTGCCAATGTATGAGCTGTATCTCGGAGCCAGCTGGGACTTGGGAATGAATTTAAAAAGGAAAATGCTGGAAAGGCATACACAAGTATGTGGGGTTGACATTTTTTCACCTTGACCTAATTTTAAGGTCATGACCCAATGATAGAAATTTTAACATTTTTCATTATAACTCGAATAATGTTTGTCCCATCAGAACAAAATTGCCCTCTCTAGATAGCCTAGACTAGAGTCCCTGTATATAGAGAGTTGTGCCAACTCAAATTTGGACGCCATTTTGTGTCTAAGTGTGTCGGATTAGATATACATGTACATTCGCGATATGGGGTGATATATTCTAAACCTGCTAAAAAACATTTTACTACACATATTTAGTCTTATTATTACATACAGGTGATATTTGTTTTGTCAAAAACTCAGCTATTGCCGTGAAAAAGAGCTGTGTGGTGATATTAAAAGTGGTATGGCAATGCATATTACAAGCCAACACTGCATATAAGAGCTAACATTATAAGTAAGACAAACCAATGCTGTCGTTCTCTGAATTTTAATAACTTTTAGAAAGGAGTGTGGGCATATCCAATATTTTTTAAAGGGTGCCGAGAGCAATTCCGGTGTAGGACTTCCAGCCGACATACAGTCTAACACACTTAAAACAAATTCTGTACGTGGTATTGCCATATTTCTATAGTGTACAACTTTAGTTTTATCGACATTTATATTCAATTTCCATTGTAATGATTTAACAAGCTGCAAGTCAGCTTCTGTCTCTGACATAAGGAAAACGTCATCGGCATCTAGTAAGATTGAAACGTTCATTTATTACTACACCCTTGCCCAGAACTCTGATGGATATTGCCTGATCGATTAATATGTTTCATAGCTGGCGACTTAATTAACACTTAATTTTCGACTGCGCCAAGCCGTAATTAAACAGAGAAAAAACTTTTTAAAATACCTGCAGTGTGCACGGTTCGTCTAGTCGAACAGATATGGAAAAGCACAGATACGACGTCGTATTCACCATAACTTGTGTAATTTCACCAGGAACACGATGAGGCCAACACAGTAAACATTCAGTACAAAACTTGGTTCATACATTCAGTACAGAACATGATTCATACATTCAGACCGTAAGAAAACTCTGCCCGTAATACAACACTCTGACCAGACCAACACTTCATCCCACTACGTTCACTCCTCACAAGTGAAACTCATCACTACATGTTCCTGCAATCATACAATGAGTGTCCTTGATGTATTTATTTATTGAAATTTTTATTCTAACACAACACAGTTTAATTTTAATGAGCTGTCATGTACTAGTACTTCCACAACAGAAAATCACATGGACAATCTTCCGGAAGATGACCAGACAAATCGCTGGCTCTATCGACCACATGTATATTGATATCAAACAGGGATAACAGCTTTTGAAAGTTGAGCCAGTTTTAAATGTGGGTACACAAATACACCTGTTTTACTGCATTAATCACCTAGAAATATTGTATGTTTTGGGAACGATAGCTGTCACCAGGTTAAATATATAGGGATTGTCCAATGTGCAAAATCTTCCATCACTACAATTTGGCCATAAATCCCGGGGTGGGAAATATTTGAGCAAATATGCCACAAGACGCATGAGCACTGTACAAAGCAAACAATAACTCGTCAAATTTTGGACGTATGGATGGCTGTACAACCCGCAAAAAAATTGAGCAGGTCCCCCCCCTAAAATTGCTTTTATGATTGCCAATTAGGCTAAAGATTTTAAACCAAAAAAATAACTTGCCTCGGAATAAGTTTTGAATGGATGGACAGACAACTGAAAACAAAACGGACCATGGGTTTCCCACCCCTATAAAATCAAAATTAATTCCCTCTGAAAAAGTACAGTGACATTGCCCGCAGACTACCCAACCGCAGACCAGGCAATGTCACTGTACCGGGACATTTCATCAATCAATGACAATATGCGGTCCGCTAGGACTACCCGAAAAAAATTGAGCAGGGTTCTTCCCACGGAAATGCATTTTTGGTCAGCTCCTTGAAGATTATAAACAAACACAAATCACTTCCCTTTAAAAGGGTTTTCAACGGACAGACAACCAAAAAAAAACCGAGCAGATAGAATTGCTTTTGAACATCGATCATCAAGCGGCGTGGGCCTACCTGGCAGAGTCTCGAGGAGTCGATCGCTTTCCAGCTCTTTCGTCTGACTTTCGCTTCCCAAATTTGTCTTCTGACTTTATCACTTGGAAATCTATACATCTTATATTTCCCAGATTGGTTTGAACAACCAAAAGCAGAACAACCAGTCATTTTGTTTGGCAATAAACAACATTCCCGTACCAAGCTGACGTTCACGCACGGTGAAGTTAGACACAAAATGGCGCCACGAAATCACGTGACCAGAAATCTCGGGTCAGCGCATGGCGCAACTCTCTTTATACAGGGACTCTAGCCTAGACCAAGGCGCATTTACTCTTCATTTACAATTTACATCATACCCCTCTGAGTTAAAGGTCTCGGTCAAATGGTCTGAAAACAAAAACGCATTTTCTGCCTCCGCCGACAAAGTCGCCGGAGGCATTATGCTTTCAGGTTGTCAGTCCATCCGTCCGTCCATTGATAGGTTTTCGTTACCGCGAAAACTTGAGAATGGCTGAAGGGATCTTAGTCAACCTTGGTGCAGGTATGTATAATGAGGTAAAGATGAACTGATTAGATTTTGGGGTCACAAGGTCAGAGGTCATGTTGGATAAAAATCCTGTTGCTGCGATAACGTGTGAACCAGTGATGGGATTTTCACCAAATTTGGTATAATTATATATTATGATGCAAAGATGAACTGTTTCAATTTTGGGGTCAAGAGGCCATGTTAAGTTACAATTACTTTGTTACCGCGATAACTTGAGAACGACTAAAGGGATCTTAGTCAAACTTGGTGCAGGTATGTATAATGAGGTAAAGATGAATTGATTCGATTTTGGGGTCATGGGGTCAAAGGACATGTTAAATAATAATTATGCTACCATGATGGGATTCTGACCAAAGTTGATACAAGTATGTATTATGATGCAAAGATGACCCAATTAGATTTTGGGGTCAAAGGTCAAAGTCTGTAATAGGTCTATAACTTGAGAATGGCTGAAGGGAACAAAGTCAAACTTGGTACAGGTAGGTGTAATAATGTAAAGATTAACTGGTTAGATTTTGGGGTCAAATGTCAAATGTCAGACATCCCGTCAGGTAAAAATTCGGTTACCAAGTAACATGTGAACCAATCATGGGATTTTTACCAAATTTGGTATAATTATATATTATGATGCAAAGATAAACTGATTCAATTTTGGGGTCAAGAGGTCATGTTAAGTTTCAATTACTTTGTTACCACGATAACTTAAAAACAGCTGAAGGGATCTTAGTCAAACCTGGTGCAGGTATGTATATATGATGTAAAGATGAACTGATTAGAGTTTGGAGTCAAAGGTTAGAGGTCATGTTAAGTAAAATGTATGTTGCCATGCCAACTTGTGAACAAGTGATGGGGTTTTGAGCAACTTTGCTATAAATGTATATGATGCAAAGATGAACTGATTGGATTATGACATCAATAGGTCAGAGGTCAGAGGCCATGTCAGGTAAAAATGTGATAACTTGGGAACAGCTGAATGGATTTAAATCAAACTTGGTACAAGTATTATAATGATGTTATAATGTGGACGGAGGCATATTGGTCGACCTCGTGACGTCGAAGAGTGTCGTTCTAGTTTGTCATCACTCAAGTTTGCCAATATGGAATCTCAAACGCTTGGCTTTCCAAGATATTCTTGCATAATAATAGTGTACCTGCACTGAAGTTATGCTCCTGGTATTTGATTAGTGTCCTTGACCTACTTTTTTCAGATTGTGACCTCATTAACAAAAAATACCTTTTTGATCATAACTTGATTAATTTTCCTCCAATTTTCATGATGTTGAGTTTTGTGGATGGATTGGAGATGGGGACACATTTTCTAAATTTACACTGTATCCATAAATGTTGATTGTCCAAGGACATTCTTGGGTAAAATGCCAGGGGCATAGAAAAGGCCTCTTTATATAAGGGTATGTGGCAAAGTATAGAAAAGAAGGGACATTCCATACCTTGTAGAAAATGCCAAACAATACAAAAAACAAGCATTCTGAGTATTGCGCTGCAATACATGTCCCCTACCGGCAGTCTGTTGTCCGAAAAACTGTTGGGGAAATTACCAAAGTTCAAAGTGCCATAACTTTGTCAAAAATGATCTAAATGTCGTGAGTTCGAACTTGATCTGTAACTTATCATGAGGAAACCATGTACCAAGTTTGAAATCATTAGCATGAAGAGGTTAGAAAAAAAAGAGTCCGGAAAACTGTTCTTTGCGTGACGGACTGACTGACAGACGGAGGGACGGAGTGCAAACCTACAGTCCCCTCTGGTGTACACCGGTAGGGGACTAATAAGGAGCATTCAAAAAATCTCGTGTGCGTGCTGTACTTACCCTTGTGTTCTGAGGAGGAACCAAGTAATGCTCTAGAAAAGTTAATATAAAGGGGCAACAATTTGATTCGTACAGCTGCATGAAGAAGTAAATGTATTTTATTTGCCAGATATAGGGTGCCCCTTTATATTAACTTTTCTAGAGCATTACTTGGTTATATATGTATATATATATTTATATTGTTACGTGCTCCTCCCTGAACCCCGGTCATGGTGTACCACCGAGCCCCGAGAGGAGTCACGGCAGAAAGATGTGTTATTCTGTGTGTCAAAGATGGTGAAACCACACCAATTGTTACCAACAAACAAGTATTGTATTAAGGTCACACAAGAATAACAGTACAATAACAATATTAATCAATTGTACAACCAATATATCATTCCTATGATGGTACCATCAGTTTCGTACAATATAACTCACTGTGCTCCAAGTGAGCGAAAATAACATTCCCAATGTCTCTGTCCCACATTTAAGCCAAAGTCGATCCACGCTCCAGTGATCGTCAGAACTATGTTGTGTCGAGACCAGAATCCCGCTTGGTGGACAGTCACACTGCCAAAGATGGGCAAAGGTGTCCTCAAGAGGCGACTGGGAAATCACACCTTCGGGTATGGACGTTCAACGGCTCCCAATCGGCGAACCGCAATTTCCCACTCAAAATCCACGTTGCACACACACACCAGGTTAACGGCTGGATGCGTTGAAATGGTTGAAGCGAGGTGAAAAACCTGGAGCGATGCGAAATCAGGCGCGAGGCAAAAAGGCCAACGGTCCATTCTCGAGACGTAACGGCACTCCAATGATTCTCTTCGGAATCAACCGCAAAACCTGTCACGCAGGTTTATCTGTCACAGCGATAACAACTCTGTCGCAGGAATCCCTTTCCCAGGAAACCCCAAAGTTCACTTGTGACCCCCGTTCACCAGCGTTTGCTCAAAACCTCAACGCAGCTTGGCTCCTTCTCCGACCTCACTCGCTCCGCCTCCTCTCCTCTTTTTTCTTCCTCTTCTTTCGGTTCCCGATCCAGTTTCCGGTTTCTTTTTAAAACATTAATTTTTTTTACCATTTGAAAACAGTCATCTCCAATTCACACGATAACAATAATAGTACATGCAACCAAAAATGTTTACAGTGGATGAGAACCACAACAACGGAAGTGACGAATCCGTAACAATATATATTTAATTTTAAAGCAAAAACTACAGCACTTAGGTGGGATTTGTTTTGAAAGCCATTAACTGGACCTATTGGCCGATGTATATTCAAAGTTTCAGCGAGTTCAATGTGTAGTCCTTGAGATATGAGCGCCAACACATTTTGGGCGGACGGACGGACAGACACCAACGTGATTTTGAGGGTTTTCTAAATAAAACTCAAGAATGTGGAAACAGACGTTGCTGAAATTTGGAACATACAGTATTACCTCAACGTACAAAGAATTTATTTCTGAAATTTGCAGCCGATTTCGTCCAGTAGAAGCTGAGAAACGTATTTTCAGTCCCCATGTAAAAGCTGCATACAGTAACGATCCCTTATATAAAGGGAGGGGTGCTTTGATATGACGGTCTGAAAAAAAATATTGCGATCATTGCATCATAGGTGAAAGGGAGGCTTACTCTTGGCGATCGATTTATGATCACAGATATCTAGTTGCAGGTTCCTGTGTTTCCTCCTCTCCTCTCTGTCAGCTTTCCTGTTTGTTCATTCCATTGCTTTTGTGTCTTTCCACAACCTTGCCATTTCCCACAATCGTGGCATTCCTTCAAAAATTATATGAGAGACTAATTATACATACATACATACATACATACATACATACATACATACATACTCGTACATACATACAGATGTATACAAGAGAGCACTGCAAGGTCACTCGGTTAGGTTTCTGGCAACCTAGTGAACTTGATTCGTGACCTTTTTATTACCTTCGCAAAAGCGGAAGGTTATGTTTTGATCGCTGTGTATTTATTTGTATGTCTGTGTGTGTGTGTGTATGTTATTCGCATAACTCAAAAAGTATTCAACCGAATTGCATGAAATTTGGTGGGATGATTGGTTATTATACGGGACACATTTGATTAGATTTTGGGAGCAATCGGGTCAAAGGTCAAGGTCAAGGTCACGAAAAGGTCAAAATCGTATTTTTGTTGTTCTGTTCCCTACACTCCCATGCCAAGTACAGAACAGTAGCTGCGGCGAAGGTATGCGCTCTACCGAGTGCCCGTTCTAGTTAATTTTGTATTCAGAGAAAAAAGGTTTCAGTTCCAGACACTAAGGTGGGGATAAAAAAAAGCTTCAGGAATGACACAATTAGTGAACCGGTCTGGAAAAAACAACAACTCGACACCCAGAAGCTGGTGTCGGTTTGGGCTTCTGGGAGGCATTTCGTCCGGCAGAAGAAAGTGAGCTTTGTTTGTGTGAATCCTCACTTCCTCTGGGCATCCTTATTTAAACTCCGAATATACTGTTATGGTTGTGGGAATCCACCCTGGGAGGATATCCCTTTACACATAGGGTTCCCAGAATCAGTTATTTCATTAGTTTATGCAGCAAGTAAACCTTGCCCTTTGTCCATGGGATTGAGGGGTGGACAATGCGTTGTGAGGTTAGTCTATGTATTCCCAGTGTGATGTCTCCCCATTTGCCGCTTTTAATCTCCTCAATCCACCAATAAGCTGCTTCTCCAAATTCATTTCAAAAACGCCTCCTTCACCCCATCAGTCTTTCCTTAAACCCCACAGGCAGTTTATTCTCGTTCTTTGGCTTCTCTGTACATTTGATCCACTCACTCAGTTATTGCCTCACAATTACCCATCCGTTCATCCGTCCCTCACCATTCTGACTCTTCACTTTTATTCACAGCACATTTGCTCCATCTGTTTATCAGTCCGTCCATCCCATACTCCTCAGTCTCCAAGTCACCACCAACCTCTGTCAAATATTGTACAGGCTAACAAACCCCTCACAGTTATACATTAGACACAACAATTAATCGTTAATTAATTAGTCGATTGTGCATGTGGGAAAGGCCATTCGAGTGTTGGGGTGGGGGGGCATCTGAATATTGCGATACAAGGATTCTCCACAGGTCCATCACTGCACCCGCCCCGTCGGATGCACACCATTGGGAAATGGCCGTGCGAGGTTGAAGAATCCTCACATTAACTTTGCTCCCTTGAAGCTATGCCCAGTGCGGCACGTATAAAGACCAGGACTCGATTCGGGGCTGTTGTGTGCATCCCGGGCTACACATACACTCACCATATCATTTTCTTCCCTTCTCTAAAAACCGCTCACCATCTACTTGGGATGCACAAAGAGAATTTTAAGAGAGAGAGAGAGTTATCAAGAAGTATCCTACGTCCCCAAGTAAGTGAGGCATTGTTCGCACTTCACACCCTTCCTCTAAGCCTATGCTACCGCTATGCTGCACTCTCATTGACACTCCACCGCCCATCCTCTCCATCCTTTACCTGCTCTTATACATGTTTGGACTGACAAGCCCGCCTTGTTGAGTGAGGTAAGGGAGGAGTATTCCCTCATTCATTCTCATCTCCTTCTTCCCAAAATGAGTAATGACGCCATGTCTGTTGTGCAAGTATATCTGTGTAAGGGAAATACATGCTAGGGGTAGGTCTGCTCTTCCGTGTCTTTGCCTGCCTGTGTAACTATCTGCTAGATTAATTGCTTGTAAATACGTGCTTTGATGATCACCTCCTTGTGAAATAAAGATTGCTGTTGGTTGCTTGATGAACATCTTTCAAATCTGCCTTGGTTGGCCTTTCTTTCATTGGTCTGGCATAGTGTATTCGTAATTGATGTACAGGAAGTTTTTGCCCCACCGATTGGCTTGCGATTAGCCAACGCTGCACCCACGGTTCCGCTCGGTCATAATAAGTATTTGGGCGCGTGCTGAGGGTGCGGTCCCTCGTTGAGATCATTAGGTCACCAATAGGTAACACAACATCGAAGGCATGAGGACCCTGTTGGACCTAATTATCCCAACTGACATCTGCGGTTGCTTAACAACCCATTGGGCTGCAGAGGTCTTCCGAGGCCTGGTTGCCTCAGAGTTAGAGGGCGAGTGGTGGGTCTGGCGACCACCCCGTGGACCTCGTCCATACTCGTACCCCGACCCATAACAATACATTTTATAAAACACTGCACTGTTGAACATGAGACAGGTCGGCATCATACTTCCACATCACCCTGTGTCATGAATATGTTTGACGATAACTGTGAAGTCCAGTGCTGACATTCATCGTGTAGCTTGCTGACAGCTGACAATCTCAGACTTCATTTTGGCCTTCAGGAAGAACCTGTAAGATCATTGAAGACATCTGATTGTTAACTTGAGACAAATTTGTGATTTAATGCTTGTTCACCAATTTACAATTGCACTAACTACCATTTTAACTAGTGAAATTACACAGACAAGATGGGCAAACCAGACATACATGTCGTATCGTTTATTGCAAAGTGTACAACGGTAGATGTTCAGTATATTTCATGGTTGTGATTATGGTGAACTTAGTGTCAGATTTCATAAGGAGTCTGGTACAGAAAAGTTAGTATTTACATCTGCAGATTATCGATCCAATGAAATGAGTATGTTTTAGTCCTTTGTGCCTTTCTTCACTTTTAAAGCAAATGGGGAAATAAAAAGAACAATATTATGGAAGGAAGAAGTGGCATGTGATTAAACAAAGATAGAACCAACTTTCTAAGTTTGTAGAAATCTATTTTTCATGCTGACACTATTTGCTGCTGTCTTCTATGTATCCATGTATCATCTACGCGTTATGTCTGTTTGTGTTTTTCCATAAAATGTATCAACAAAAACCTCAACTGGGTCACATGACCTGGCATCAAGTGTGGCACAAATTTGAGCAAAACCTCATACCGCATGACCTTGGCAAATCCCATCGATCAAAAATGCTTTTTGGGAGACAAATGGGAGGGGGATGCCTGCATCCACCCTGGGAATGTGGCTTCGTTTCGCAGCCAAGCAAGGTCGCAGCGTGGCTGGGAATGTGTGGTCAAGTAGAGCGTGCCGCATTGGCTGGAAAGCTGTGGCATGTTCCAGTGACTTCTGTGGAGAAAGACAATATGGGTGACGACTCTTGCAACCCGGATCTCATCTCTGCTACGCAGCTGTTTGGACAGTGCGGCGCCAAGAGAATTCACGCCGGTTGCAGATCTTGGGTGTTATAATCCGCCGTAAAAGGGAAAAGAATTGGGATTTTTTTTTTTATCTGGGCAACAGCTGTGGCTGCCACAAAACTGCTGTAGGGGTGTCTTCCAGCCAGTGGCCTAATATGCTACTCAGGAACATCTGTTGGCAACATTGAGATGGGTTGAGAACAAATAAACGAAAAAACATGTTTTAGGGCCACACACTTTTATTTTTAAGTTTTAAACCTTTTATTTATTTCTTTCTTAATTTATTTTTTAAATTAAATTTTGATAGATGAAAATGTACCAGAAAAGAGGACCGTGGGCCAAATTTCAACCCTCTAGGACGTATGGAACCTAGAAAACGAACGGCTCAAAGATTCGAAATGGGACAAAGTTCAGTTGAAGTAAAATAAAAGTGTGGCAAAAGTTTTAAACCTATTTATTTATTCATTTTTTATTTATTAAATTTTGATCGATGAAAATGTACCAGAAAAGAGGACCGTGGGCCAAATTTCAACCCTCTAGGACGTATGGAACCGAGAAAACGAACGGCTCAAAGATTTCAAATAGGACAAACAAACAAAGTTCAGATGAAGTAAAATAAAAGTGTAAAAAGTTTTAAACCTATTTATTTATTTATTATTTATTAAATTTTGATAGATTAAAATGTACCAGAAAAGAGGACCGTGGGCCAAATTTCAGCTCTAGGACGTATGGAACCTAGAAAACGAATGGCTCAAATATTTGAAATGGGACAAACAAACAAAGTTCAGATGAAGTTAAATAAAAGTGTAAAAAGTTTTAAACCTATTTATTTATTTTTACTTTTAAAATTATTTTTGATAGATGAAAATGTACCAGAAAAGAGGACCGTGGGCCAAATTTCAGCTCTCTAGGACGTATGGAACCTAGAAAACAAACGGCTCAAATATTTGAAATGGGACAAATACAAACAAAGTTCAGATGAAGTTAAATAAAAGTAATAATAAAAAGACTACATTCTATTGTCAAATGAAAATGTTTAATTGAGGTCCTAAAGCTGATATTTCTAGGTACTAACCCTAATGCTACATTTTCACACAGGTACTGCTATACAAAGGCATTCACAGCAACCTAATATATGCATAGCTCAAAATGTACCCCCACATAGCTCAAAATGTACCCCCACATAGCTCAAAATGTACCCCCACATAGCTCAAAATGTACCCCCACATAGCTCAAAATGTACCCCCCCCCCCCATAGCTCTAAATGTATCCCCAAATAGCTCAAAATGTATCCCCACATAAGCTCACAATGTACCCCCACATAGCTCAAAATGTACCCCCACATAGCTCAAAATGTACCCCCACATAGCTCAAAATGTACCCCCACATAGCTCAAAATGTACCCCCCCCCCCCCATAGCACAAAATGTACCCCCACATAGCTCAAAATGTACCCCCACATAGCTCAAAATGTACCCCCACATAGCTCAAAATGTACCCCCACATAGCTCAAAATGTACCCCCACATAGCTCAAAATGTACCCCCACATAGCTCAAAATGTACCCCCACATAGCTCAAAATGTACCCCCACATAGCTCACAATGTACCCCCACATAGCTCACAATGTACCCCCACATAGCTCAAAATGTACCCCCACATAGCTCAAAATGTACCCCCACATAGCTCAAAATGTACCCCCACATAGCTCAAAATGTACCCCCACATAGCTCAAAATGTACCCCCACATAGCTCAAAATGTACCCCCCCCCCCCCCCTAGCTCAAAATGTACCCCCACGTGTATACAACATTACCCCTCGTCACAAAAAATCATTTGATGCTCTTTCAGTGTTTGAAAGAACGTTCATGTCCGCACGATGAAGGCTTGCGAAGCTGTTCAAACTAAGGTAATGTTTTGGGCTGTTGCCTGGAACCTCTAATGGCTCTGAGGCTTTGTTCATCACTGCAGAACTTATCTGAGCACTAGCAAAGGCAATATGAAACTAAGGTTTGCATCTCAACTATTGAAAGCCAGCCTTGAAGGAAATGCTGTCAATGTGTGCTGCATTGAAATGAGCACGGATGCTCTGTGGAAATGCAGCATTATGATTTGGCTGAGTGTGGGAGCAGGAATTGCACGGGTCAGGTCAGGTTATCGGAGCTTGCACTGGAGCAGTGGGTCGCCACGTCCACTTTTCTCCAGTACTCCAGGGGCCTCCATCTGGCAATCCCCCTGGCAGATGCCTGGCTCATCCCCCATCTCCTTGAGATGCCGATCTCATACAAACTCCACCTTAATATTCTTTCTTATTCCTGGTGTTCCCAACCTGACTATAAACTGTCGTATCAGTGCTTCGCATGCAGGTGTTGTCAAGAAACGGTAGGTGAGTTATGGCACCCTGAACAAATTACAAATTCCTGTCCTGACTACTACTAGTACTACCATTTGGAAGGCAACAGAAAACCCTTTGTAACATGAAAATCTGTGCTGCATGGTCGGGTAGTCAGCGAGTAAACCGTGATACCCTGGAGAGTGACCGTGATACCCTGGAGAGTGACCGTGATACCCTGGAGAGTGACCGTGATACCCTGGAGAGTGACCGTGATACCCTGGAGAGTGACCGTGACTGTGTTACCCTTAATTTCTTAAATTAAGAAAGAATTTCCACAATAGAGCAGGTAGGGACCACCTACATATTCCATGCACGAACAAAGCAGTTGGGGAGCAATTTGAGGAAGGGAAAAAATAATTTGAGGGTGGAGTGAAGAGAAGCAGAGCAAGAAAAGAAGTGGTTGTGTCAAAGTACTTTGTTACTTGGTTAAAGTAAGAAGGTATTTGGTACTTCAACCAAGTAAAATTAATTTTATTTATTATTTCAATTTAGTTAATTGATTTAAAAAAATTATTTATTCGTAAAATTATTTCAGCCATTATTGTGTGCGTAGTGGGCAGACGGACACCTCTCAATAGTCCAGATACGATGTGACTTACTGCTTTGTTGTCCATCCACTGTCGAACTAGATGCTGCAGTAAGAGTCATCATTGTGTGTTTCTGTAAAAATAGGATACAATTATTCACCATTCAAAGTCTACTGCATTCTTGCCAGAGCTCCTCAAGGATTGATTTAAAGGTGTGGGAGAACTTTTTTTTACATCCTTGGTTGAAGTACACTCGATTTTACCTGTGATTGGAGCCATGGTTGAAGCATCAAACCGAGGCAGAGTCAGAATTTATTGCCTCTGTATTTACTGCTGCTTACTGATTGTCTTACAATACATTCTTACAATGATACATTGTTTTAAAATTTTCTTATACATTGTCTTACAATACATTGTATTGTACATACTTTGTCTTACAATTACAAATTGTCTTACATTTACAATCTTATACATTGTCTTACAATGATCCATACACAAATAGATGTTCTTTATAAGCTCTGGTAATGAATGTCATGTAATGGGGTTATACATTGAGCTGAGGTTAGACAGGCGAGTGTGCATACCTCAAGGCCATCCTGCCAGACCACATGCATATATATATATATATATATTTATTTATTTATATATGTATGTATGTATGTATGTATGTATATATATATATATATATATATATATATATATATATATATATATATATATATATATATATATTGTTGTGGATATGAGAATGGTTTGTTTTTTTTGTTGTTGTAGTGTAAATTGTTGTAAAATATCGCCCTCCTTACTCCAGTGTTGTATAAAGGTCAAAGGGCGTTCCCGTAGTTAGTTCCATAAAGCATACATGAAGGACACCATAATATCCCTGTTCAGTAGTTTATTTCCTTATTCTGTGTATTAGGTTAAGGCTTTGTCTTCCATTAAGATGACACTCCATTGCACCAAGTGAAATAAGATAGATCCCCTTTCATTCCCATTCCCAAAACCTCCATTTCCAACTGCATCATTGCCAAGCCTCAATTGCCAGCTACATCCCCTCCAAGCCTCCATTGCCAACTGCACTGGGCAGTTTGCCAGGTTTGCTACAGCTGTGGGTTGTTGATTTCGCCCCAAAACCACCATTAAGCATGTGCTCAGCTCGGGGAAGAAGGGTGTGCCCGCCCATCGTCATCAAGGGTGGAGTCAGAGGGCCTGTGCCCACCAATCAGGGCCGAAGCGAGCTCACCGGGGGGGGGGGGGGGGGGGGGGGGGGGGGACGTGTCCTGAAAGCCGGCGGCTTGATCGCCTGAGGCGATATAAAAGCGCACGCGCAAGAGCCGAGTTGTGGTTGGACCAAGCGAGAGACGTGCAAAGAAAGGCGCGTCAGAACGTTGGTTGGTGGTTGGTGGCGGAAAAAGAGTTGGTTACAAAAGAGAGTGGGAGAAGTAAAGAGAAGTGAGGCAGAGTGAAGCCAAGAAAGACAGCAAGCCTTGTGAGGGTTGAGTTGAGGAGGAGCACAAAAAGGGACACCAAGAGTTGCGTCGACGCCACCGAGGTTTTCCCGCCAAGAACGCGAGGAGTCGAAGCTGTCACCTCCAGCCCTGCCGTTTGCAGGGACCTGACCATTCCTCCCCCTCCAGCCATCCACCTCCTGCCATTCCTATCATCACTCACTTTATTGAAACAAAACAGCTCAGGTATTCTGACAAGCCCGTTTATCGGGCAGCAATATATATACACATTTATGTCGGGAAGTTTGCCCGGCAAAAGCTATACCGGGCATGCTCGGGTGTCAAGGGCGAGCCTTGGAAAGGCGAGTCTGGACCTGCCCGGGCGTGTTTGGCTGCGGCCTGGCAAGTCGAGGCTGGGCGTGCCCGGGCGCTCTGGACGAGCACTGGAAAGGCGAGAGCGGGCATGCCCGGACGCTCTGGGCGAGCCCTGGAAAGGCGATAGCGGGCATGCCCGGACGCTCTGGGCGAGCCCTGGAAAGGCGATAGCGGGCATGCCCGGACGCTTTGGGCGAGCCCTGAAAAGGCGATAGCGGGCATGCCCGGACGCTCTGGGCGAGCCCTGGAAAGGCGAGAGCGGGCATGCCCGGGAAAGACGAGACCGGGCGTGCCCGGGAGGTTCGGGCGTGCCCGGGAACAGTGAGTCCGGGCATGCCCGGGAGAGGCGCGTCTGGCCGTGTTCTGGCCGGTGCAAGGCGATTGTGTGCATCCAGCGGTAACCGCTACACGGCTAGCTATCCCTATCAATCTACTCGCTCTGCATTGAACCCTCTCTATAACAGTTCTGTCCTTCATAAAATGTAGTGACCAAAACTGGAGACAGTGGCACTGACAGAGAGACACCAACAGAGGCTGCAGGTTTACGAGAACAACTGGGTCAGGAGGATTGAGGGTGGATAGAAGGAGGATGGATGAACTGAGGGAAGACATTGGTGTGCAGATGAGCTTGATGGGGAGATTGATGAAATACCGGCTGAGATGGGCTGGATATGTGTTGTGGGTGGGGGAAGAAAGAATGGCAAAGAGAACAGATAGGTTGAGGGAATAAGGTCGGAGGAAAAGAGGGAGACCGTGGTTGAGATGGGCAGATTGTGTGAGGAGGGATCAGTAAGTTGTGGGTGGTTTTAGATTGGAGTGAGTTGGCTGAGGACAGAGGGAAGTGAAAGAGTATTATGGTCGAGGCAGGGCGGAAGCTTGGTCCCATTGGACCTCATCACCTTATATAGGGAAGAGGAGGAAAAGGAGAAGAAACTGTATCTCCCAATCTTTTGACCAATCCATTACAAAAATCCAAACTTTCCTGAATCTAATCATAATCTCTCTCTCTGCTATCTATCTTCCTTACTTCCAAGATTTATGTCATTGCATGGGTCAGTGCATCACCTGATGCAAGGAGTTTATGCTGCTTTGCCAGCCCTGGAGTGGCGTGTCCAGGTCTTGATGGCTGCTCAGGTGGTCCGCTGTGTAAAATACACAATGTGCGTTGGTAACAACAAAATGTGACGTAATATGAATGATGCAAAATTTAAAATATCAAAACATATACAACACGCAATAACTGTTGCATTTTGGTGTCCATATCACCATATCAGGAACCATCGGGATACATTTGAAGTAGTGTATTCACCGCTGAGGAGTTCATACAAGGAACTTTGACGAAGGAGGAGGCCATCAGACCCATCTTGCCTGGGCAATTCTGCCAATATCCATGCACCCTCTTTCCCCAGTGCTCCTCTGTACACATCTAATTCCAGTTTATACCCAGCTTCCATTTCTGCCACCACCTTTCCAGGGAGACCATTCCCTACATTAACTGATGTCTCCTCTTCTTCATCTCAAGCTACGTCCTCTGGTCCTATCGCTGTCTATTCTGCTGAAAACTCTTCCGTGCTTATTCTGTTTATACCTTTCATTATATTAGATGTCTCTATCATATCCCCTCATTACCACCTGCTTTCTAATAAATAAAGCCATGTCTCCTTCAACAAGTTATTATAGCTGTGTCTATCTAGGCCTGAAATTAATCTAGTTTCACCACCCTGCACCCTCTTCGGCAACATACATCCTTCTTCCAATGTGGTGACCAAAACTGAACACAACGTTGTTGATGAGGCCTCAATATATTCCTGTAAATTTAAAACCACCTCTTTTGATTTATCATTTATCAACCTATGAATACAAAATTTCCCTCTTATGGTTAAACTGCCAAAATGAAGACTCTCTGCTCACCTTCACTCCTTCATTCCTCTTTTCTCCCGCCTCTGGAACAACATTCGTCACTCTCTTCAATCCCACTCCTCCCTCCAGGTCTTTAAAACAGCTGTTCACCACCATCTCTTATCCTCCCCCATCCAAAACCTTGATCTTTTCTACCCCCATTAAAACACCCCAAACCCACGTCTTTCAATCTCCAACCTCTTTCCTGAAATTCCTAGTCGTGTTAATTTGCTTTATACCATGCACCCCACCCCAGCCCTCTCTCTTCCACAGATCTCCCGATGTCTCTGTTCCCTACTGGTGTTGTGCTTCCTTCTCTCTACCCCTCTTGTCTCCCGCTCCTTTTATTATATGTTCTATGTACCTGTTAGCTCTTACACGAGCCTCGACTTAGTATACAAAAAAAATAACTTAAACCGTGTTAGATTTACTTATGGCTGCCTGGCATAGTCATGTCTGCTTTACCATCCCCAGATCGTTCTCCTGTGTCATGTCACATACTTCTCCTGTTGCCCATTGCATCATGTCCTCCATTTGTTCACCATTCTTACCCAACCCCACACCCCAGTATCTTACATTTCTTTATGTCAACTTGCATCTGCCAATCTTTTGCCGAGTCTTTGAAAATATCCAGATTTTCCTGAATCTGATGACGCCCCTCTCTACTACAACTATCTATACCTTGTGCTTACCTACAAACTTAGTGTCATCTGTAAATTTGGAAAGCCTACTCTTAATCCCATTCTCCATATCATTCATGTAAAATATGAATAATAACGGTCCTATCAATGATTCCTTAGGTACCCCACTACTTCCATCATCCGAGCCCAACATCTTCCCATTCACATCTGCTCTTTGCTTCTTATCACTAATTGGTCAACTTTTAATCTAGATAACTACTCTACCAGCCAAGCATGTTTTGTCTGGGTTTCATTCCCAAAATAATAGGATTCATATGAATATACTGTAGTTTCATTGACGTTTTTAGTGCTGTCAACCTGATAATGTAAGCATGAAAATCTTCCTTTTTAAGTTAAATTGGCACCAAAGATGGTAATGTTGACCTCAAAAGTTGATGCAAGTATCTTAATTTGTAAAGAAAACTACAAGGAGCATCAGCCATGTCACAGCTGATATCTATTTCCATCGTCACATTGAGCAAAGATGATTGTTCAATTCCCCTCTCTGCCATTACTAACACTGTGGTGCACAAACAGAGTAACTTCGTTGGAATTTCTCACCGGGGTGATGAGGTTGAAAGACTTACTCTCTCACATAGGCAGCTTCAAGAGAGTTGGGATACAAGATGGCTTCGTTTTATTATGTAACTAGCAGAAGTACCCGACGTTGCCAGGCGAAGGAGGGGGAGGGCAGGGGGAATATGGGGGAGAGAGTGCGGATAGGGGGGAGGGAGGGGAGGGAAGGGAGGGAGGGGAGGGAGGAGGAAGGGGGGAAGGGGAGGGGCGAAGAGGGGGGGAAGGGGGGAAGCAGGAGAGGAAGGGGGTTCATATATATGCTGATGGGTGATGCCGATCAGGAAGAAGAAGAAGCCGTACTACCAAATTCGAACACTTCCGGAATTGTTTGATTTATTTGTATTCAAATGTCTGGTGATTGTTTTGTATTTATTTATGCGAATGTGTACTTGTATGTAACTGTCATTAATTTAAAAAGGCTTCCGCACTATCGAGCGACTTTTTTTTCTTTTTTTTACCCCCAAAAAACGATCCTTTCTTTTTTCATAATTTTTTTTTTTGCCTCAAACACTCCCAGGCACTCACTGATGAGCCTCTGAAAGTTTGACGAAGATTCGTTCAGCCATCTCTGAGAAAAATTGCGACACACACACAGGCTCTCTGATATAGTAGATATTGCCTTGCCTAACAACGTCTTGCCTTTGTGAAGCCAATTCCTTTGTGAGAAGCCAATCTTGCCTTTGTGAGTCTCTGATTTATTACGAAACATTTTAGTCACATGTTCATAGCCATTTTCATGGAAGGATGGAGGCCGCTGTACTCTGGACAGGTCTCCAGAACATTCACGAAAATTCGAGAAACGTTTCAAGGTTATAACCAATCATGAACTGATCGCCACTTCATCACAAGATACTCGACTGAAGGTGCAAGGAGTTTGTCGTCTGCTCAGGCTGCCGGTAATAATTTGCCTCCTTTTCTTGAAAGACACCCATGTGATCTTTAATGTCCACCAACAACCAGTGCTGACAGATGGGTCCTCCAGTTCAACATCCAGCCGAGGGACGGCGCACATGCTGATGAATCGCCCTGACTGGTGGTGGTGGTTTGTACGCAGCCTGTGCCTGCTTGGCTGCATCATCTGTGGATGCAGCTGCTGATGCGGTGCCCCCCATTACCAGTAAGCGGATACTCATTTTACCAACATCGGAAGGATGACAGGCTGAGTCAACCCACCTGGTGTTAATTCAATGGGCTGACTGGGACTTGGATTCAGGACCATGATATCTCAAGACAGCCACCTTAACCGTTAAGCCAACATCAAGCTTTAAATATGGTTATCCATTCTGAAATTGCAATTCGTTCGTCTAAACGCTGAAAATGATGTAAAAAAGGACGATTTTCATTATTGATTTTGTGCTGGTAACGGCAGGTTAAATGTGCCCGGAGAGCTGAACTGAATCAGTGTAAACACACAGCGCATGCGCAAAAGGCTTTGTTCAGCATTCATACCCCATTTTGAAAGCGTATATTGCTGAGACGAAGCAGAAGGTAACGTTCATTAAATTATAAAAGATCTGCAACGGCATTTGAACATTTGCCAGTAGATTCATTTTCTAATAGGGCATGACAACAAAATACAAGCAATGAACAGTGAGTGTGCCATATCTGAGTGTGCCATACCTCACTCACTGTTTGAGTCAAACAGCCAAAATAATGGACAAAGCAGAGGCCGAATGTATGACTAACAACCATTCTCTGTGTCTGAGTCACGGTGTCATGAAGAGTTGGCGAGCTATCACTGGCACCCTGAACAAATTACAAATTCCTGCCCTAACCAGCATTACATCCTAAAAAAATACAACCAGCATATTACATCAGTGGCACAGCCGCAACCTCAGCCAATGATGCTACCCCGCAGCCTTGTCCCGCGTATACAAACAAAGAAGAAGCAGCTTGTAATATATAATTTCTAATTCTAGGCCATGTACATATTATATACAAAAGGAAGGGTGGGATTTTGGGCAGGGAGGTACATTTGTAAGAAATTGAATTTTGAGTAAAGAAGGGGAGACGACAGGAGAGAAAAATGGAGTGTTGGGAAAATTAGGAAGGAGGAGAAAAGGAGGTTAGGATCAGGGATAAGAGCAAAGAGAGGGGAATGTATATGGCACATAAGAGGGTAAATGTGGTTGGGGAGTGAGGAATCAAAAATTCCACCATTTTTGCACAAAGTAATGTGTGGATATTATTACATTGGTTGCAGTTGTAACAAATGGAGAAAAAAAACTTGTTTCTCACCCATTTAGAACATGTCCAGAGGTGGAGGGACCAGGGTCTGAGACCATTAAACCTTGGGAAAGGGGGTTGGTGGAGATGACCAAAAGAAAATTATTGTTGAAGTTTGAACCTTCTCGTATATACCGTACATGTTTCATCAAATAAAGTTTGGTTGAGCAAGCACAGCAGGTTAAAAAAAAATTCTACCATCCACAGCTAACCTTCTTGCCTTCCTTCCAGTCTGTCTTGCCTTGTCTCTGTATATACACTATGTCTGTTCTGTATATACACTATTTTGTGCAATAATGACAATCAAGCAATAAAATGCTGGTCACAATTGTCCAAAACTTTGGGTTTGACAGATATGATGTATTTTTACATGAAAAGGTTTTCAACATTTTTAGCAAAGAACATAACTATTTGCCAAACTTTACTGTCTCAAAACTTCTTCTATTTAGTTCCTGAACTCTTGTGCCTCTTGTGAAACTCTTGTGACTCTTGTGCCTCTTGTGCCAGCTACGAGGACGAAGCAGACATCACAACTGCATCTTGGTGGAGCCATGGGGGTCCACTGGGTGGTTTTTTGTAGTAGCTGGAACTCTAGCTCAGACGGTGAGTGTGTAACATGATCAGAAATGTTACCACTTAATTCCAGCAGTTAAACCTGTTTCACACTCGGAAAAAAAAAAATCCAGATTCTTAAGGTCAAATTTCATCCTCATGGAATTTGAATAATAAGAGCCAAGTTTTAAAATAATCTCTCCAAGCGTGAACAGTCAACATTTGATCCGATGGCTTTTGGAATCCTTCATCTTGCGGCAATGACCACAAAATTTACTCGAATTTCAACAATCCTCATGAGAATATGGTTGCTAATTCTGGCAAAAAACCAGCGATCTGCATTGGTGGCACAAGGGAATAAAACATGAGAATAAAATGGTTAAAGTTATCCACCATAAAGATCACAAAGCGCTGATGTTTTGGGCTTGACTCTAAGCTAGAGCACCGAAGGGTAAAGAAAGCTCCAACAGAGCCCATTAAAAAATTCCCATTAAAAAAATTAAAATAATAATAACAAGTGCAGATAAATTCAAAGCGCCCCCATGCCAAATAAATAAATAACATATCCTCCAGCGTGCAACATCGCCCGGGCGCGTTTGGTGCCTGGCGATGCCACCATGCAGCACATGGAGATGGAATTGGGAGGGAGCAGTGTGGAATAATTGATTGATTAATGGATTAATTGCATAATTAAAATAAATAAATAATAATCGTAGAATAATTAATTTCTCAATTAATTGGCTAATAGCCTACCTAAACCACCACCATTTCAACTGTGACTTTTTGAAAATTAATTAATAAATTCATTAATAAAACAATTAAATAATTAATCGAGTAAGTGATTAATCAATAAATCAAAAATGCCCATTACAGCCAAAATCGCGTTGTCATTGTCATGTCCAAATTTCAGCTTCCTAGCTCAGAAGATGGCCGAGATATCGTCCGGACAAACAACCAAGAAAGAAAACAAACAAACAAGAAGACGTCATGCAGAGCATGCTACTTGCAAAATCCACCCCCACCCCCAATTTAAAAAAAATATTCCATTGATACAGCAAATTGTCCATTTCATCAAGATTAAAATTTAAAATCTTGATCAAAGCTTTATAAACCCTTTATAAACTGTGCTGTGTTCCTGGATGTCTTTTTGTTGAATGTGTTTTAATGAATGTTTCCCCCTGTACTGTCTTTCCCTCGTGGTCCCCCTGTGCTGTGTTCCTGGATGTCTTTTTGTTGAATGTGTTTTAATGAATGTTTCCCCCTGTACTGTCTTTCCCTCGTGGTCCCCCTGTGCTGTGTTCCTGGATGTTTTTTTGTTGAATGTGTTTTAATGAATGTTTCCCCCTGTACTGTCTTTCCCTCATGGTCCCCCTGTACTGTGTTCCTGGATGTCTTTTTGTTGAATGTGTTTTATTGAATGTTTCCCCCTGTACTGTCTTTCCCTCGCGGTCCCCCTGTACTGTGTTCCTGGATGTTTTTTTGTTGAATGTGTTTTAATGAATGTTTCCCCCTGTACTGTCTTTCCCTCATGGTCCCCCTGTACTGTGTTCCTGGATGTCTTTTTGTTGAATGTGTTTTATTGAATGTTTCCCCCTGTACTGTCTTTCCCTCGCGGTCCCCCTGTACTGTGTTCCTGGATGTCTTTTTGTTGAATGTGTTTTAATGAATGTTTCCCCCTGTACTGTCTTTCCCTCGCGGTCCCACTGTACTGTGTTCCTGGATGTCTTTTTGTTGAATGTGTTTTAATGAATGTTTCCCCCTGTACTGTCTTTCCCTCGTGGTCCCCCTGTGCTGTCTTTCCCTCGTGGTTGTCAGCTCTTTCACGAGCCTCGATTCAGTATAAAAAATTTTTTTTTTAAAGCTCGGGTCAACAGGAAGAAAAGTGACGATTTTTTCAGATAAAAAATGATGATTTTGTAAGGTTGACCTTCAGTTGACCTTTGACCTTTTGACCTTAAAAATAGTTAGTTTCCCTATTTAGTGACTCAATGTCCAAATGCTGTTCAATTTTCAAGTCAATCGGATGAAAATTGAGGATTTTAAAAACTTGGCCTATGTTGACCTTTTGGCCAATGTTGACCTCAAAGGTAGTTGGTGGTTGAATTCAGTGACCATAGATGTAAATCCTCTTAGAATTTCAAGTCAATCAAATGAAAATTGAGGATTTTAGAAATTTGGCCTATGTTGACCTTTTGGCCTATGGTGACCCCAACATAGACCAACTTTGCCAAATTTCTAAAATCCTCAATTTTCATTTTTTGGCATATGTTGGCCTCAATAAAAACCTTTGGCCTATGTTGACCTTTTGACCCCAAAAACAATATGCTTCTCAATTGGGACAACCTATACAACTTGGTGAAGTTTCGTGACGATCGGTTTAGAATTGTGACCTGTAGGCCGGTGACAAACAAACAGACTGACAGAACCACAAACGCAACCGACCTATATACTTGAAAAATCTTCGATTTTGCAAGTAACAAACAAACAAACAACAAGAAAGAAAACAAACAAACAGAGTGAAAACTGAGTACTCCCTTTCGGCGCGCGTCATTGCCAGACCCCCTTCGGTGCCTGGCGATGACGCCATGCAGCTCCTGGAGATGGAATAGGAAAAGAGCGGTGTACAATAATAATGGATGCAAAGCAAGGAAAGTATCCAAAGAAACACAACGTATGCTCACAAGAACACCTCCAAGAAGTACAGACAGTGGCAAAATGTATGAATCAACAGGTTAAATCTTGGGTTCGTTTAATGCGAGTATTACCTTTAAAAATAACTTCAACGCTGGTGGTCATCAAGCATATCAAGCCCTTTCAGGAACAGACGAGGTTAACGAGCACAGCTTTTTCACCCTGTCAAGAATCCGAAGGGATTTCAAAATTGTCTCCAGTTTCAAAAGATGTTGAACAATGTACCTCTCACAGTGGATTTGTTTTCCCTCGGAATTCTTCACTTTGCTAATTGGTGTCAAAAATGCAAATTGCGGTTCCCCTGAGTGTGAACAGGGCACAGGTAATCTGCACCTTTCGAAAATCTTTTAAGACTATAATAGTCTGATTAAATCTAACCTTAATTTTGAGATGAATTGCGAGTTGGAAAGGAATTTTCAGGTAAAACAGCCAGGTGATCAAACAAAGAGGTTTTATAAGCGAAAACCTGACTTGGTAGTAAAACCTTTTTTTATTTTTGAAAAAACAAGACCGATAGTCTAACAAGAGCATAGCCAGGCATCAACTTTAGCTGTGGCGATTTTGGGATTACCCGAAGTATGACCTGATACTGGTTAGCAGTTAGCAAATAATGTAAGTATGAAAAAAAAAATTGACCTCAGGCATGGACAGCCGGTTCGTGAATGACTTGGGTAAAAAAATGATGAATGGCAAACGATGAACCAATAAATTCCACATTCCTGTGCCACCTTCCGTCGAACGTCAGGCATTGACAGCAGGTTCTTGAATAACTTGGGCAAAAACACATGCCCAGTCTGAATGTTGCTATATCCAATTAATGGCGAAACTGCAAATGGGGAATCCGCGAATATCACAGATGAAAACCCTGACGTCATTTCCTCGTTCTGCTTTAAACTCGATATCTCTATATTTTCATTCCACACAGCATCTTTCCAATCACAAATTCATACTATAGTGTTAATATATCAAAATATAATGTTAAAGCACGGTTGTATTGAGATATCAAACCAGTGATTCGTCATCATCTGTTCACTTCCGGATTCAGGAGCAAGGTCCGTGTTGATCACATTTCAAACTCATAATTGTATTGAGGAATTTCTGAAAACTCCTACCGACCACCCGCTGGGACCCCAAAACCTTCCACAGAAGGTTATTATATTTCCTTTTAGTACAATATGCAACTGCAATGGTTACTAAATGCTGTCCCCCTGTCATGTGACCAGATCCTCAGCTCTGATTGGATTGGTGGACGTTTGTGAGGACAAACATACAGACAAATGCTGTTGTCGACATTTTTTTTACAATAAAACACTAAAATCATGCACAAGAAAGAAATTTGAAATAATAATTTTATTTAAATAATTTAAATAATAAAATTTAAATTACAAAATTTTAAAATGTATTTTATTTTTTTCATATATTTTTAAAAATAAATAATTGTAATTTAAATAAATAAATAAATAAAGAAATTTATTTAAAAAATAAAATAAATAAATAATTTATTTTAAATAAACAATTTTTTAAAAGAATTTAATTTTAAATAAAATAAAAAAAAATTTCTTTATTTTACTTTAGAGATTTATTTAAAATTTTTACATTTTTTTAAAGAAATCTAAATAATAATAATTTTAAAATATTGTTGCGGTTTTGAGAACCCACACTTGTGTAAATAAATTCAACATCATTAAAGGTTAAAGGTAGCACCCCTAGTTAGTCCACAAGCAACACATAGGCCACCATAGGATTCCAGTTATTTGTTTTAGATAAGGCCGTGTTTCCAATAGTTGAATCTGCGTTGTGTCAATCAAATAAGAAGTAGGCCCCATTCCGTACAGTTTACAACCTCCCTCTCCAAGCGACGCCATTACGCGCTCTCCAGTCTGCCCATGGCCCCTCCCAAATTGTTACGCGCCTCTGCCAGCAGCATTCGCAGCCTCACTGGGCTTCCGTCCAAACGCCGCCATAAGCCACGCGGTGAGGCCCGGGAAAGGGGGCGGAACGCCAGGACGAAGGTGTGGCCACGTCATCCAGCCATCAAAGGCGGAGCCGGTAGGCCCTAACCAGCCAACCAGGGCTGAAGTAACATCGCCGACAGGCGTGGCTTTGGGCTGGTGGAGCGATCGCTTGGGTTTGTTATATAAGCGCGAGCGCAAAGCCCTTTCACAGGACTTGTCGGAGGCACGCTTGTTGGAGAGAACTGGTTGGAGGCGCGCGCGTTGTAAGAGGACTTACGCGGAGAAGGATTGGTGCGCAGAACTCGGACTTGGTCGGGAGAGTGCGCTGATCAAAGAACTTGCCAGCGAGCGCATTGCATTGGCTTGAAGGAGAGATACGGCAGCGCTTGTTAAGGACTTGCTGGGAAACGCGTGTTGCATTGGACAATTGGGAGAGCGCACCTTTATCAAAGGACTTTGGAGAGAGGGCGTTTGGCACAAGTGTGCACATATTACGTACGCAGGACACCAGCTTCCCCCCGCTATATAAAACTGTCCGGTCGCGCTCAACTACACACGGAGCTGCCTGCCGGGTTTTGCCGCTGGACCGGAGCCTGGACCCCACCACGGACCCTCTACCTGTTCCATCAACCATCTACAATCCCCGTGTGAGTGTGTATGTGTGTCCTGGGTATTAAGAATAAGACTGTTTTAAGACTGCCCTGTGTTCTGCTTCTTCCTCCTCCTATCCTGTACATTCTTTCGTTTCCTCTTCTTTCTGTACATGTGTAATAAATTGCCTTGTTCTTTCTTGGTTTCCTCTTATCCGATCGCATCCGTCCTTTCTCTCATTGTGTAAACGTGGCACGATCGCAACCGCTATAATCGAGTCGAGTCACTTTGTTAACGACTCGGATCGCGGATTGCTATCCGCTCGGCATTTTCCATCATATCCGTGGTTCGAGCTAGAGTTATCTCTTTGCTTTACGGCCGGTGGTAGTACTTAGGTAATTGGACTAAGACTCGACCAACAACCCTACTTACCACCGACCGGAAGGAACGTTATAACCCCCAGGACTTGGGTCGGCCAGATAACAAGACAAGGGGATTGACCCCCCCTTGATAAGGGGAGCGCCGACGACCGAGATCCGCAACAATATACACAAGAAAGAAGAAAAAGAGAAAGAAATTTGGGGAAGGGGGGGAGAGGGGGGGGGTTAATTAAATAATTCCACATAAAATTGAAAACCTTGAAAATTGAAAACCTAAAATTGAAAATTACGTGTATCTTTTAAAGTTTCAATTAATCATATGAATGCACCACAATAAGCACTGCCAGTTGTTAGAGTCATGACACTCAAGGTTCTAAACTGACTTGTGAATTATGACTCATAAACGAAGTGCACATCACACAGACTCCTTTACATTTGCAATCAGAAGCATGGCACATTCAGAAACATGAATAAGCAGATGTAATAACGGGATCAGTTGAACCGACTTTAACCAGGGTTTAACCAGGACTTTAACCAGTTGAACCAGGGTTTTCGGTTTGGAATATATTCCTATGACAACCGAGGTAGCCAATGAAGCCGGACCGAATCAGACCGAGTGTCGGGATATCTGGCAGCCTGGTGTATCCTGGGAAACCGACGTGCACGTTTTGCATTTTTACGTCATAGATTTTGTATGTAATTACAATTGCTCAATCTCTCAACAACAGCAACAATTTAATGACAACAGGAATTTATGTGACTGATTTCACTTGACCAGGCCTTTGCATTGACATGCAGCATCTGCTTATTCTGTTTAAACTTTTTCTTTTCAACAGAATATATTCGCACCTGAGTTTCAGCATTATTAGTCGACTCGTCAATATCCATCTGTCCACAAAAAAATAATTTACCTATCTGTCATATACACAGTTTCCAGTTTAAATGGGCCTTACTTCACCAGTTCTTTCCCTATTTGCACTACTTGTACACTCCATGTTTATGCAATCCAGGGATGGCATCTATTCATTAATAGGCTAAGGAACCGGCTTTGTCTGTGCTCCTTCTACAGGTGATGGCATGCACTTCCGTGTTTTACAAAAGTCATAATACCTTCTGCAAATGGCAATCTTTTAGGAGGGGTGTTTTCCAGCAAAAAACACATTCTGCCCCTTACCGACCGCCATTTTGTTTTTGTGCAGAAGACACTATAGGATATACATTTGGTGTATAAAATTTGCCTTCACACTCAGTGGTGTTTGACCATTTGGCTCGATGGTTAACTCGCGCACCTGTGGAACTCCAGATCCCAAATTTGATTCTCGCTGGTGTCAATCATTTTTTAATATCCGCAAATCTCAGTTTTCAATAACAAATTTGTGCAGTCTTAGTTGTTACAATACCTCCACCTCACTTTGTCTTCAGTTGTGTCAAGATATCGCACCCTCGATTTCACGGGTTTCTGCTAGTTTATAATAACTAACAGAGTACCTGCCCTACAGGCGACCTAAGAATGCAGCGCATTCTTCTGACACATACCTTTATTTGGGCGGTGTATAAGCAACCGACAGCTCTCTCAATCACACGAAAATAAAACAAATAACCCGGGTTATGTGCATGAAGCAAAAACCATACCTACTGCTTATAATACAAAACACCTCACTGCACTGGAAAACGTGGGGACAGGAATACTGTGCTGTGAAGAGTGAGACTTGTAATACCCTCTCCCACCTAGAGGCGGCGCTCCACCACACATTTACATGGAGAATTTTCGATCCCAACTCCCCCCCCCCCCCCCCCCCCCCCACGATCATCGGCAAAGATGAAAACACCCCTATGCACTAATTGGGGTCATGCTCAACCGATATGCACCAAGTCTATATGTAATCAAGCCAGAACTGTACATCATGCAGAGGAGCAGCACAACACACACAAACAAGCAAACAAGAAAGACGTCATGCAGAGCACAATACGGTACTTGCAAAATACATCCCCCACCCCTGACCCCCCAAAAAGACATACATCAATTTTTCCATTTCATTAAGATTTATATTGACAATCTCGGTTCAATCGGATGTAAAATTGATTCTTTTTCAGATGAAAATTGCTGATTTTAGAAGTTTCATCTTGAGTTGACCTTTGACCTTTTGACCTCAAAAATAGTTGGTTTTCCAATGTATTGATACAATATGCAAATGCTCTTCAACATTCAAGTCGATCGGATAAAAAATGACAATTTTTAGAAATCTGACCTCAAGATGACCTTTGATTTGACCTCAAAATTAATTTGCTTCTTCATTATGACTAGGCTGGCAAGTCCCTGGTGTTGGGCTAGCGGCTAGGGTGCCGGCTTAGGATCCTAGGATCCTGGGTTCGAATCCCGGTCAATCGCTGAATTAACGCCAGGGGGGTTGACTCAGCCTGTACATACCTTCCGAGGTCGGCAAATTGAGTACCAGTTCACTGGTAATTCCCTGCTTGTCGTTAAAGGCGGCAAAAAGGGTTGGCGTCAGGAAGGGCATCCGGCCGTAAAACATTGCTTCAAAAAGGGGACCGAAAAACAACAACAACCACGGTTCCCGAAAAAGGCCAACCCCCGCTTGCGGGGAAAAATGGCCTCTAAAGGTGGTTTTTATTATGACTAACTCTACCACTTGGTGAAGTTTCGTGAAGATCGGTTTACAATTGTGACCTGTAGGCGATTGACAGACAGACAAACAGACAGACAGAATAATGTACACAACCAAACTTCAAAATACTTCAAAATCTTTGACTTTGCAAGTAACAAACAACCAAACAAACACCGGTCCGTTAATTGTAGTAAGGATTCCCATATTTCTCTCACCTCGCTCATCTTGCCTTCTTTTCCAGTGGCAGTAGCTCCAGGTTCCTATAATGGCAAGTGCTATTGCCATGCCGACTGCAAGGCCTGCCCAGAAAAGCAACGTCCCTGACTGACTGGTAGAAATTGTGACCTCATTACCCATGGTACAGGGCTGGGGCACCAACAGTGGCTGTTGCTGTGAAAACTCGACCTCGTTAGATTTGAGTGGTGGCCTTTCATCTGCAGGTAGAAAAACATTTTCTATATTTGAAAGGTAAATAAACAAAACTGGAAACAAGTACAGATACATTCAAAGTACACCGCCCCTACACCAAATAAATAAATAAATATCCTCCAGCACGCGGCATTGCCGGGGCGCCTTCACCGCCCGGCGATGCCGCCATGCAGCACATAGAGACGGTATTGCGAGGGAGAGGAGTACAATAATTGATTGATTAATTGCGTAATTAAAATCAATAAATAATAATCATAAAATAATTTCTTAATCAATTGGCTTATAGCATACCTCAACCACCAGTTTCATCCGAAGCTGTAACTTTTTGAAAATGAATTCAATAAGTCATTAATTGGAAAAAATTAAATAATAATTGATTAATCAATAAATAATTAATCGATTAATTGATTAATCAATAAATCAAAAATATCCTTCATAGCCACATCACGTGGTCACTGACGTGTACAAATATCAGCTTCCTTGTTCAAAAGGTGCCTGAGATATTGCCCAGATGAGAAAGAAAATAAATAAATGATTAATAATGAAAATAAATAAATAATAATGGTAGAATAATTAACTTATTAATCAATTGGCTAATAGAATACTTAAATCACCACATACATAACCGTGAAAACAAACATTTTTTTGCGTGAAAACATAACATCGGTCCACCTTCGGTGGGGGAAATCATAACCCCTTGATGTACCTACCGTACACAGAAGATACATACCCCAGTGGAATATGACAGTGATATGGACATATTTCAGAGGTTTTCAATTTCGCAGATTTCAGCCTCTTGCTGCACTAAAACTATAGTTTTGTTGGTTATCTCTTATATAGTTTTTCAGTACAGGCTACATGTATCTTCAATGAGGGAAGAATGTCAATTAATCACTATTTGTGATGGAAACCCTGTTATTAGTTTTTGAGTTAATTCCGAATATGCCCGCCAAGAATGGGTGCACAACAACAACGATCCTGCGATGAACGGAGTAAATAGAAATAACAATAGTAACAAGAAAAACAGCAATCAGAGATTGCAAACCCTCACCAGGATGTATTTTCAGTGGTTTTTAAGGCTTTTGTGATAAAACAAATATGGCGGCCGAACCACGTGACCGATGACGTCATCATTATTTTTTTCTAAACGAATTTATTCCTAGATTATGCTCAATAAATTTCATCTTGATTGGATGAAGTGTTGTACTTGTCAAATTATGACGTCATAATGGAGGCACCTATGACATCATTAACATATTTTATTCCCCATGGAGAGTTCTTTACAATGAGCCGTGTCTCAATTTTTTCTATTCGGCGCTTTCGGAGATATAGAGGTGTAAAATTTTTCGGTCTTTCCAAGATGGCGGCCGAACCACGTGACAGATGATATCATTTTTTTTTTCTCCACCAGTTTATGCTGACATGGCGCTCAAGAAATTTCATCTTGATTGGATGAAGTTTTCTACTTGTCAAATTATGACGTCATAATGGAGGCACCTATGACATCAGCATTAACATATTTCATTCCCCATGGAGAGTTCTTTACAATGAGCCATTTCTCAATTTAACTATCCTAACAGTTGGGGTTTCTTTTTCACCTTAAATCTGATCAGCATTAAACCAAGGAAAAATATACAGAACAAGAAGAACAACAACAACAACAACAGCAGAGGGCACTCTATTAGCAGCGTCTGCGACGCGGCTAAAAATGAGGTTTGAAAAACTAATGTCAGTTGGGTGACCTCACCTGCAAAGTTGAAAGTGTGAGTCGCAATGGACAAACCGCTACCACGCAGAGTGACATGACAACTCCAGGGGCCAGAATCCCTCTGACGGAAACCTTTGATCGTGAGCGACTGACTATCGGTGGTCATCGAGATCCGTGTGTGGGTCAATTGCAAAGGTACATCTCGATGGGTCCATGTCACTGAGGATAGGTCATCGCGACGAGACACGCCACATGTCAGTGTTACATGCTGGCCCTTCAGGATGGGATTTGGCCGGCTTGAGGTCACTACGGTGGGGATGGTGTCAAAAGTCAGTGTCAGGTTGTGGGTGGTGTTAAATTGTAACAGAATTGGATTATGGTGGAAAGAAACAAAAACGAAAGAAAATGACATAAAATTCTAGAGAAGAACCATACGAGTTATACCTCTGACGGTGACGAGGCGGATAGAGCTGGAAATCGCATGGTCAGCACCATCGTACAGACGACAGGTGTACAAACCAGCATCGTCCCAGCGAAGATGAGACATACCCAAAGAAAAGTCCCCATGTACGAATGCATGGGCTGACATGGCAACTCTTAGTTTCAGCTGGGAATAGTAACTTCGAACCACACCACCAGGGTATACATCTGCTATTACCTGGCAGAGATGGGAGAAAATCCGGTGTTAAGTTCAGTTAACTGAAATAGAATGAATAACATAGGAGAATAGATCTTCACCGCAAAGGTTCACCTGCAAATTATGGACAATGTACAGTGAGTACATCTCCCCCCCCCCCCCCCCCCCCGCCACCTCCCTTCCCATGCCTCCTGCAAGGGTCGACATGAAATGCAGGTCGGAAAAGAAGCCCGATAATATTTTCAAGGCACTTCTTAAGGGATTTGGGGAGAGAGCAAGCCCAATGCAATTGCTCAAGACATTCTAGAAACGACAGCAAAAGGATGGCGAGACACTGTGTGACTTCTCACGCATCTTCGTGGTGTTGGTTGATAGGCTGGAGTATCTTTCCCCCCAGAAAGGTCTTGTCACGTGATGAGATTTTGCTAAATAACAAAATCGGTACATAAAGAGGTTGCCAGCGATTGGTTAAAACCAAGATATTTAAAACGGTGATATTTTTGAGTTTACTGTACTGTGTGTGGCTTAGCGGTTAGGGTGCCGGCTTGGGATCCTAGGATCCTGGGTTCGTTGGCTTAGCGGTTAGGGTGCCGGCTTGGGATGTGAGGATCCTGGGTTCTTTGGCTTAGCGGTTAGGGTGCCGGCTTTGGATCCGAGGATCCTGGGTTCGTTGGCTTAGCGGTTAGGGTGCCGGCTTGGGATCCTAGGATCCTGGGTTCGTTGGCTTAGCGGTTAGGGTGCCGGCTTGGGATGTGAGGATCCTGGGTTCGTTGGCTTAGCGGTTAGGGTGCCGGCTTGGGATCCTAGGATCCTGGGTTCGTTGGCTTAGCGGTTAGGGTGCCGGCTTAGGATCCTGGGTTCGTTGGCTTAGCGGTTAGGGTGCCGGCTTGGGATGCGAGGATCCTGGGTTCGTTGGCTTAGCGGTTAGGGTGCCGGCTTGGGATCCTAGGATCCTGGGTTCGTTGGCTTAGCGGTTAGGGTGCCGGCTTGGGATCCTAGGATCCTGGGTTCGTTGGCTTAGCGGTTAGGGTGCCGGCTTGGGATCCTAGGATCCTGGGTTCGTTGGCTTAGCGGTTAGGGTGCCGGCTTGGGATCCTAGGATCCTGGGTCCGTTGGCTTAGCGGTTAGGATGCCGGCTTGGGATCCGAGGATCCTGGGTTCGTTGGCTTAGCGGTTAGGGTGCCGGCTTGGGATCCTAGGATCCTGGGTTCGTTGGCTTAGCGGTTAGGGTGCCGGCTTGGGATCCTAGGATCCTGGGTTCGTTGGCTTAGCGGTTAGGGTGCCAGCTTGGGATCCTAGGATCCTGGGTCTGTTGGCTTAGCGGTTAGGATGCCGGCTTGGGATCCGAGGATCCTGGGTTCGTTGGCTTAGCGGTTAGGGTGCCGGCTTGGGATCCTAGGATCCTGGGTTTGAATCCCGGTCGATCACTGAATTAACACCAGGGGGGTTGACTCAGCCCGTCATCCTTCTGACGTCGGCAAATTGAGTACCAGCTCATTGGTAATTCCCTGTGTGTCGCAAGAGGTGACTAACAGGGTTGGCGGCAGGAAGGGCATCCGGCCATAAAACATTGCTTCAAAAAGGGACCATGGTGCCCCAAAAAGGCCAAACCCCTACCCTGCAGGGAAAAATGGCCTCTAAAGGTGGTTCTTACTGTACTGTGCGCCATGCCTGTTAATGGTGCTTTCAAAGCGTCCATTAAGTCCTCAAAAGCGCAGTTATAGCGCTATTGGTGCCTTTGTGCTCACAGGTCCTCACCTGGCCTCACCCTTACAGGAGACGAGACAATAGACTCTATGCCATTCAAGATTGCGATCACCATCGTCTCGGTGCACGTTTAACCAGATGACTCACTTCTGACAAATATCCTGTTACAAGGGGAATCTCAGCCACATGATTCATATGGTGCATACTGTAGTTTTCGTGCAATGTAGCTATTGATCCCTTCCCCTATCCGCATAACAATATTTATTTCTAAACAATCACAGTTCCATGTTTTCACAGTACTGCCTTATTCACAGGCAGCTTTCTTAAGTCCATCCCCTACAAATAATCCAAGTCCTCAATACGGATGTGTCCAACCACATTCAAACCCATGACCTTATGAATAACCCGTCCAATGTTCTCACTACGTGACCACCACCACACCCACATCTTAATTTTGTCAGTCCACAATCAGCTATGAAACATATGAAACATGCATGATTTTCAGAGTCGGACATTGCAGCCTCCACAGAAATTACTGAGAGATTCATGAAAATGTTTCCAAGGTTAGTGAAAATGGGAGATTTCCTTTCACTGTCCCTCCTTTCAGTTTTGGAATCTCCGCTGATTTCTCGCGGCCTTCACAATGACCAATATCTTGTGTCATACCTCATACGGTCCCCACTAATGTTTTCGTTTTTCACTGACCTTGTTTGTTCACTCATCCATGTGTACTGCCCCATTGCAAGAATATTAACCTTTCACAGTCATTCAGCTTTCATGAGCCACAGTAAGTCTAATTTAAAGCCTTCATTAATCATCTGTCACTATTAATCAAATTTAACTTTTTTGTAAATGAAATGTATTTTCCAATTATTTTTATTTTTTTGAAAGACAAAAACCAGAAAAGAGGTTTTTAAAAATAAATACATATGTTTATGAAATAAATGTAGTCAAAGCATTTAAATCATATTGTTTATCAAAAAATATATATAAAGGCTCCAATAATTACCTGCGCCGTGTAACGTCCATCCTCACTGCTCCAGTACCAATATGCTCCTCGTCGATCTCCAAGAGGTCCAGATGTTCTCGTGTTTGTGTCAGGGAAGGGTGGTGGGAGTGGTACATTCTCATGAAGACCAACTGCCGTTGTGATGACCTCTGATCCATGCCACGCATCAGTTACAGTATTGACAGCAGATGGAATAATTGGGTGCAGCCACTTTGGGTCTGTATTGGTGCAGGGAAGCTTGACCGACGAGCTGACAGCAGCGGGGACTGAGCGGTGCGGCAAAACAGGAGCTGCATGGATGATAAAGAGGAAAGATACAACTGATGGGCAAGACAATGCATTTCTTTGATAGCTCTAAGAAAATCATTTTTTAAATGGCATTGTAATTGCTCATACTGCATGCGAGAGGAAATTTTCAACTATAATCATTACTCCCGCCAGGGAGTAATGCATTCGATCATGTCCGTGTGTGTGTGCGTGTGTTTGTGAACAAGATATCTGGAAAAGTTCTGAACGGATTTGGATGAAAGTTGGTGGGATGATTGCCCTTGGGATAAGGAAGAATTGATTAGTTTTTGGTGAAGCTCAGGATATTATTCCGGATTCAGGAATTTTTTGAAGGATTTTTTTACCATTGGAAGATAGGGCTCATTTTTTTAACATTATCTTCTATATATATTCTATATTTAACATTGTGATATGAAAATATTTTTCAATTTGTTCTAAATGTAGTTTAAACTCGTGATTATGCATTAGAGCGGTGTATTTTGTTAGCAGCGTCGTCTTCAAGGTTCTTTTTCTTTTTTCTAATAAAGACATATTCTGTCATTTTAAAACCACCAAAGTGTGTATTAGGCTGCTGGGCCATAGAAGTTCACGGTTCACGTTTCACGGTTCACGGTTCACGTTCACGTGAACAAGCGGACCCTGGGCCATAGGATTTCACGCTTGGCTGTTCACGTGTTGCGCGCCAGTTCTGCTTTGGGCTTTGGCCGAGTAACCGTCAACATGGACTCTTCGGATGAAGAAGATTGCCTCATTCTGCTTCTACTAAGACGGAGGAAGAGAAAAAGGCACAGAATTTGGAGCCGAGAGCACTTCCTTCTGAGAGAAACCCGTGGTGAATTCCACCGAACATTCCGTTATCTGCTTGACAATCCCGATGAAGAACTGTTTTTCAATTATACCAGGATGTCATACAGGACTTACGATGCCTTGAAGACCCTCGTCCTGGAACATCTACAGCCAGGTCAAACAAACTGGAGAAAATCGATCGAAGCAGAACAAAAGCTCATCATTACTCTCAGGTTGGTACCTATTAATTTGGATAATGTGGTGTTGGTCGTGATGATCTAGGCTAGGGTAATTTGTCTAGTAGTCTAGCGAGTCTACTTTTGAAAACGTTCAGACTGGGTGGTGAGACCTCTCTTCTCTTGCGCTTACAAAGTTATATTTGTTTTCATTAAATTCAATCTATAGATTTGTGTTGTCATAAACTCAGTCTTAATTTTTTTCCAGAAGACATAAAATGACGACTTAAAGAAGAAGATGTGCATGTTCACGCATAGAAAAAGTGTGCATGTTCATTCCGCCTTTCACGCGTGAAACGTGACACGTGAAACGTGAAACATGAAAGGCGTTCTGTGGCCCAGAGCAAGTCATACTACGTTTGTCCACTTTTCTTTACACGCGTGAACCGTGAAACGTGAAACGTGAACCGTGAACTTCTATGGCCCAGCAGCCTTAGGTTTCCCCGTTTCATAAAATGTATCGTTTGATACGTATAATGCTTTAAAACTGTTTTTTTTTCAACCTCAGAAGAGATATCAACGTTTACCTCAGCGAATGTCAATCGTGGTGTCAGTATTTGATGAACTTATAAAGACGTAGGTGAGTTATAAGTGTGACAAGCATGTGCACGGGATTCTTCCCAGAAGAATGAGTCGTCGCATTAGCTTGGACGACTTAAAATGAGCGAGTTTCGTTTTGACGTTTGGGCCAGTTTTACATGTTGTATCCCGAAGGAATGAAACGAACGTTTTCGTGGCTTACAATTTTATTTGAAGTCACACATGCCTCAAAATACACTCACTTATATAGAATTGAACGCTGAATCCGAAAATGTAAGTGAAATTGCCTTGTTTTGTTTTTTTTAACATTATCTTCTATATATTCTAAATATAGAATCTGTGCAGTGTCTGTCTTGTGTTGTCACTGAACTACTCCCTCAAACTTTTGTGAAATCGTACTATTCCAACTTGACCCACGGCGGGAGTATGCGCTCTACTGAGCGGCGTTCTAGTTTGCAAATTATTATTCCAGAGTTTCAATATCGATATTGCAGCATAAACACATGAAATGAACTGTTTTGAGGACTCCGTCTTTACTCCTTCAACCAAAGGTGTTTCTTCTTACCAACCGAATAAAAATGGTGCCAATTCCATTAACCATAGATTTAAGCGTGCGCTTAAATTTGGCATCTCAAATTAGAATAAAAACAATGGAAAAAAGTAATTTGGCACACCAAATTGAATAAATAAAACAACTGCTGTAATATAGCTGAAGGCGACAATGGAGATCTGATAAACACACCAGCAGGAGAGGAAATCGGAGACATTGAGCCAGGGCAAAACATGAAAACCTTCATGAAGGGTCAATCCATGACAAGAGGGTTGCTTGCTTCTTTGTCTGCTGTGCCAACTAAAGTAGAAGTACTTCTACAAACGTCCGACACATCCAACACCAACATCAGGAGATGTTTTGATGATGCGTCTCCTTGTTTTTTGATGATGATCAGCTTTTATCAGCTTTCTTACAATGCATCCAATCCCATGATTTGAAATCACATCGTTTGCAAGAGATCCAACCCAGGGTCTCTTCACGTGTGTTTCTGTTGGAAGAAGTTATGGATTGCTTTTCAAACGATATTGCCCAAATTGGAAAAGTGATGATGCGTTTTCCTTTCCTTTCATTGGGCGTGCTTTGTGATACGCAGTCGATTTGGGAGAGAAACTTGTCGCAGAGAGGTGAAATATTATCTCACTTTTTCCAAAGAGGATTCGTCCATCAAAGGTTTTAATTTAAGGCTATTAAGGTTCATGTTAAATTAGCTTTGAAAATAGTAAGCTCCATGTTTTTTATTTTGCTCTACAACAGCAAAAGAGCATGGTAATGCAAGTGCAAGCTCAGAATGACAGTGGAGTAGCAGAGCAGAAATTGTGCACAACCAATAAATAAACAAGAAATATGTCATGCATAGCACAATACTTGCAAAATCCCTATAAGAAATGGTTGACCTTTGGCCTATGTTGACCCCAAAACGAATTGTTGGCTGAATTCAGTGATCTGATTTGCAAATCCACTTCAAATTTCAAGTCAATGAGATGAAAATTGAGGTTTTTAGAGATTTGACCTATGTTGACCTTTTGACCTTCAAGAATAATGTGTTCAGAATAATGTGTATAATAATGTTAAGAATAATGTGTTAATGAATAATGTGTTCAATTTTCAAGAATTCAGTGACCTGATATGCAAATCCTCTTCAAATTTCAAGTAAATCGGATGAAAATTGACAATTTTAGAAATCTGACAAAGTTGTTGACCTTTGGCCTATCTTGAGCTTTTGACCTCAAAATCAATAGGCTTCTTCCTTATGACCAACTCTACCATCTGGTGATATCTCATAGCAGAGGCATAACTTGTAGCAGGCGAGTAGTCTGTAACTAGAAGCCTTGAATGAATCATGTTGGAGTCTTGGGAGAGTGGAGCTCTCCACATGAGAGTGGAGTGGAGCTAAGGATTGGTTGAAAATTGTGACATGTAAGCAATTGACAGACAGACAGAATAACGTGCAAGACCAACCGATATACTTGAAAAGTCTTCGATTTCCGCAAGTAACAACAAACATGAAAGGAAGGAGAGAGAAGGGGAGGAAACACTGAAAGGAGCAAGTATGACAGTTGGGTTAGGGGTAATAAAGATCACGTGTCAAGATGAGGCTAGACATGAGATGGCTTGGAAATGCATGCGTTGATTATAATACTTAGAATATATTTTCCAATTTTTTTTTTTTTTTTTGAATATATGGTAAAGGCTCATGGAAAAACTATGGCAGAATGGAAGGGAACAAAATGTGAAGGGGGAAACACTAACAGTAGAGTATAAGTGAGAGTGAGATCAAGGGAGGGAGAGAAGGACACCTGGGTATGGACAAGCTGAATGAAACACAGCAAGAAGTGGAAGGGGAAAGGGAAAGTGGGGATGAAACGGAAAAAGGAAAAAAAACACAACAACTAACAAACAAAAAGAGGTAAAGGAGTGGGGAAAAATCACAACAACCAGCAGGAAGGGGGAGTTCTTGGGAATGGGGTCATTTGGGGGTAGATAGAAGAGATCATGGGTATGGATGAAGGATGACCCGACGTAATAGGTGAACAGCTGTCTTGAAGCCTTGGAGGGAAGAATGGGACTGAACAGACTGGGGAAGGTGATTCCACGGGCGAGAGAAAGGAGGAATAAATGAGTAGAAGAGAGCAGTGAGCCTGGATTACTCTTCCAATATAATTTATTTATCAATACATTTCCTAAATATTTTCATTCTGAGACAATCTCAATATTTTCATTCAGAATAAAAGTGATTAATATTTCTCCCTCGTTTTCCTAAAATCTACAAACTTATTAGACTTATTACCATCGCCAGAGGAGAGGGTATTGCATTTGAGTCCGTTTGTCTGTTTGTCCGCACAGAATAAATATGATTTTCTCTGCAACCGTTGGTCCGATTGACAGGAAATTTTCACCATAGGTGCAACTCCACCTGCAGCATTTTTTAATGATAATTATGACGTCATCGGTCACGTGGTTCGGCCGCCATCTTGGAAAAACCGAAACACTTTGCACCTCTATATCTCCGAAAGCACTGAATAGAAAAAAGTGAGACATGGCTCTTTGTAAAGAACTCTCCATTGCGAATAAAATATGTTAATGATGATGTCATAGTTACCTCCATTATGACGTCATAATTCGACAAGTACAAAACTTCATCCGATCAAGATGAAATTTCTTGAGCATAATCTAGGAATAAATTAGTTTAGAAAAAAATAATGATGACGTCATTGGTCACGTGGTTCCGCCGCCACATTTGTTTTAACACAAAAGCCTTAAAAACCACTGAAAATACATCCTGGTGAGGGTTTGCAATCTCCGATTGCTCTTTCTTGTTTTATGATTGCAAACTGCTCACAGTGTCACCACACTGAATGTCTCAGAATACAAATAACAATCGACCAATTATGATGATGAACCACTGAAGAACAATGAATAACAAGAATGGCACTCGTTAGAGAGCATACCTCCACCAGGTGAACAGTTTACGTTTTGTATCCCACTGATAGGCCGGATCTGCATTCGGCCCTGAACCCAAATCTAATCGGCTTGATCTTGTCATATAACCAACTCACCCACCATGTTTTGTCAAAATCCATCCACATCTTTTTGAAATATCATGCTGTATATCGTTTTTGGCCCTATTACTTAATGGTGAAGAATCACATATAAATTTTAAAAAATTATCTGATCCAGAACCAGATTCGAATCTTCACCAAAATTGAATCAATTCTTCCTTGTCACATACCCAACTTGTCCACCAAATTTCATCCGAATCCGTCCCCAACGTTTTGAGATATCCTTTTCATAGACAGACAAAAAATAACCTCTGCCTACCTTTGGTGGCAGAGGTATAATTGTGCAGTTTTCATTGATTGAGTTTACATTGTGACATGATTTCAACAAGCAGAGCCAATCATAGTAGCAACACACAGACATGTAAAATACATCAATTTCTTGACTGCTGTTTTGATAAACTAAGAGCTATTTTCGCAATACATAAAAAGTCGAGATACCCTTGAGTGAGTAGGGAGAGAGTCTCCCATGAAATGCATGAGTCATGCTGACTGGTATTTGGGCAAAATGTCTACTATCAAATTATAGCCAATATTTAACATAATTAAACAATCCCAACTTGGTCTACCCACAGTTAGCTCCCATCCACCACCACGTCCTCCCTACTGATGATAGCAGCTGCTGAGCCACGTCGTTGGCCTTGGCTGGCAGACCAAACATAAATCGCTCTTTAGTTTACTAAGCCAGGGGGACACCAGGAAGCCAAGCCAAACGTTTTTGAAACCAGTCCCTTCATAACTTTGGCAGATAGGCCTACTTCAATACTTGGCTCTGCTTGAATTAACCCCATTGTTTTGCATTGGAAAATCACGAAGTATTTTGTCAGGCAAATACTAAATAACATGACTTTATGTCAGGCAAATATGAAACCGCCTCAAAAACTCAGTCGAGCCAACTTTAAAGAGAAAAGTGTGGCGAAAATTGAACACAACATAACTACGAATTCCCTCTGAGCACAAGACGAAGAATGGAGCATATATAATGATTTGAACCAAACCAAGAGAGCCGCTTCAGGAGCTGGGCCGTAGTGAATGGATCAAGTGAAGCTGGGACATTCCGGTCAGCTCGTGGCACTTTGCTGAAATTCAGACTCCAAGCAACTTGCAAAGAGAAGCTAACGTGGAAAATTGTATAGAGCAAAGCCAATTCATGCAGTGAGAGAGTGAGAAAGAGAGAGAAAGAGAGAGAGAAGAGAGAGAAGAGAGAGGAGAGAGAGGAGAGAGAGGAGAGAGAGAGAGGGAGGAGAGAGAGGGGAGAGAGACGGGAGAGGGGGGAGAGAGGGAGGAGAGAGAGGGGAGAGAGACGGGAGAGGGAGGAGAGAGGGAGGAGAGAGAGGGGCGGGGAGACGGAGGGGAGAGAGAGAGGGGAGAGAGAGGGGAGAGGGAGAGGGAGGGGAGAGAGAGGGGAGAGAGTGGAGAGAGAGGAGAGAGAGAGGGGAGAGAGAGGGGGGAGAGAGGAGGGAGAGAGAGGAGGGAGAGGAGAGAGAGGGAGGAGAGAGAGGGAGGAGAGAGAGGGGAGAGAGACGGGAGAGGGAGGAGAGAGGGAGGAGAGAGGGAGGAGAGAGAGGGGAGAGAGACGGGAGAGGGAGGAGAGAGGGAGGAGAGAGAGGGGCGGGGAGACGGAGGGGAGAGAGAGGGGAGAGAGAGGGGAGAGGGAGAGGGAGGGGAGAGAGAGTGGAGAGGGAGGGGAGAGGAGAGAGAGGAGAGAGAGAGGGGGGAGAGAGGAGGGAGAGAGAGGAGGGAGAGAGAGGGGAGAGAGAGGGGAAAGAGAGGGGAGAGGGAGGGGAGAGGGAGGGGAGAGAGAGTGGAGAGGGGGAGAGGGAGGGGAGAGGGAGGGGAGAGGGAGGGGAGAGGGAGGGGAGAGAGAGGGGAGAGAGAGGGGAGGGGAGAGAGAGGGGAGAGAGAGGAGAGAGAGAGGGGGGAGAGAGAGGGGAGAGAGACGGGAGAGGGAGGAGAGAGGGAGAGGGAGGAGAGAGAGGGGAGAGAGACGGGAGAGGGAGGAGAGAGAGGGGAGAGGGAGAGGGAGGGGAGAGAGAGGGGAGAGAGTGGAGAGGAGAGAGAGGGGAGAGAGAGGGGAGAGAGAGGGGAGAGAGAGGGGAGACAGAGGGGAGAGGGAGGGGAGAGGGAGGGAGGGGAGAGGGAGACGGAGGGGAGACGGAGGGGAGACGGAGGGGAGAGGGAGGGGAGAGAGAGTGGAGAGGGAGGGGAGAGGGAGGGAGGGGAGAGAGAGGGGAGAGGGAGGGGAGAGGGAGGGGAGAGAGAGGGGAGAGAGACGGGAGAGGGAGGGGAGAGAGAGGGGAGAGGGAGGGGAGAGGGAGGGGAGAGGGAGGGGAGAGGGAGGAGAGAGAGGGGAGAGGGAGGAGAGAGGGAGGAGAGAGAGGGGCCGGGAGAGGGAGGGGAGAGGGAGGGGAGAGATAGGGGAGAGAGACGGGAGAGGGAGAGGAGAGAGAGGAGAGAGAGGGAGGAGAGAGACGGGAGAGGGAGGAGAGAGAGGGGAGAGAGACGGGAGAGGGAGGGGAGAGGAGAGAGAGGGGAGACAGAGGGGAGAGAGAGGGGAGAGAGAGGGGAGAGAGAGGGGAGAGAGAGGGGAGAGAGGGGGGAGAGAGAGGGGAGAGGGGGGAGAGGGAGGGGAGAGAGAGGGGAGAGAGGGGGAGAGGGAGGGGAGAGGGAGGGGAGAGAGAGGGGAGGGGAGAGGGAGGGGAGAGGGAGGGGAGAGGGAGGGGAGAGAGAGGGGAAAGAGAGGGGAGAGAGAGAGAGAGAGATACAACTGGGGTTTACTCTGCAAGCTCTAATCTGAGGTCTCACATGTAAAGACTACTAGTACCCGACTGCAAACCCGCAATGAGCCGGCGAAGCCAAAGCCTCTTGCCACTATTTTACCCATCACGATGGCATCAGTAGGTTAGGTAGTTGATAGTAGGTCGGTGTAGGTACCGTACCTGGTAAGACTTGGTAAAAGAGAAGAGCAGACAGTCCTCCCCAATACCGACATACAATAAATGTCACAAGAAGCTTAAGGAAGTAACTATACGATGTGCTAGCTTAAGGCCTATTTTAAGAAATTTTAACTGGGCTTAACATACGTTTTCACAGTATGTGTGTGGTCTTCTAACTTCAGTCGCTGTCAGGGCTGGTTCTCTCCGGGCACGGCGACTTCCTCCACAAGAAGAAGCTAGCTTGCAGTAAGATCAGACGATAGCGCCGTTGCAACGGCAATGTGTGACTGTCGTTAATCAAACCGAGCTTTCTTTCTTTATGTAAACCGCTTATACCGTATTTCTGGCCGTGAAAAACTATCCCCTACGGCCGCGAGATTTCTAAAAAATAATTCTTCGTCAATTTTAGAATATTTGACGCCATTTTCACCCTTCGAAACGCGTAATAAGCTTTTTAAAAATATTTTTTAAATGCTCGAATCTCATTGGTTCCGGTGTTTGGTGACGATTTTCGTTGAAGATAACGAGGTTGGTCTTAACGTATTTTAATTACAAATTAGAGGTGCATCAGATGGTGAATCAAAGAAAGACAGGTGAAACAAACTCCTATTGAACCTTTTCGCAATTGTTTTATGCAAACTTCCGCATCCGGTCGATGGCGGCCTCCATTGCGTGATTTGGTTTTAGAAATATTTTTTCAAATGCTCGAATCTCATTGGTTCCGGTGTTTGGTGACGCTTTTCGTTGAAGATAACCAGGCCCGTGCAGGCCGAGGTTGGTCTTAAAGTATTTTAATAATAGCCGGCGAAGCCGGTGTTGTCAATAAACGAGTACGTATTATATTGAAAACCTGATTATACCTTGGCTCGAGAATCCGAAGCGCAGCGGAGGCCACCATCTTGCGGATGCGGAAGTATGCATAACAAATTTAAAACGTTCATTAGGAGTTTCTTTCACCCATCATCGTTTGATTCACAATCTTATGCACCTCCAATGTATTAATAAAATAATTTAAGACCATCATCGGCCCGCACGGGCCTGGTTATCTTCAACAAAACACGTCACCAAACACCGGACCCAATGAGAGTCGAGCATTTGCAAAAATATTTCTAAAATGAAATCACTCAATGGTGGCCACCATTGACCGGATGCGGAAGTTTGCATAAAACAATTGCGAAAAAGTTCAATAGGAGTTTGTTTCACCCGTCGTTCTTTGATTCACAATCTAATGAAACCTCTAATTAGTAATTAAAATACGTTAAGACCAACCTCGTTATCTTCAACGAAAATCGTCATCAAACACCAGAACCAATGAGATTCGAGCATTTGAAAAAATATTATTACACGTTTCGGAGGGTGAAAACGGCGTCAAATATTCTAACATTGGCGAAGAATTATTTTTTAGAAATCTTGCAGCCGTATGGGATAGTTTTCCATGGCCAGAAATACCGTATAAGCGGTTTACATATTTAGCTTAGAAATACGGATAGTTTTTCACGGCCGGAAATATCCGAAGTTGAGACGGAATTCACCGAATTAATCACTGCAAGCTAACGTCTTCTGGTGGAGGAAGCTGCCGTGCCCGGAGAGAACCAGTCCTGCCAGCGACTGAAGTTAGAAGACTACACACATACTGTGAAAACGTATGTTAAGCCCAGTTAAAATTTCTTAAAATAGGCCTTAAGCTAGCACATCGTATCATTACTTCCTTAAGCTTCTTGTGACATTTATTGTATGCAGGTATTGGGGAGGACTGTCTGCTCTTCTCTTTTACCAAGTCTTACCAGGTACGGTACCTACTACACCTACCTACTACCAACTACCTACCTACCTACTACCAACTACCTAACCTACTGATGCCATGGTGATGGGTAAAATAGTGCCAAGAGGTATGCAGGTATTGGGGAGGACTGTCTGCTCTTCTCTTTTACCAAGTCTTACCAGGTACGGTACCTACTACACCTACCTACTACCAACTACCTAACCTACTGATACCATAGTGATGGGTAAAATAGTGGCAAGAGGCTTTGGCTTCGCCGGCTCATTGCGGCTTTGCAGTCGGTACTAATAAATTGGAGGTGCATAAGCTTGTGAATCAAACAAAGACGGGTGAAAGAGACTCCTATTGAACGTTTTTCAATTTGTTATGCATACTTCCGCATCCGCAAGATGGCGACCTCCATTGAGCTTCGGAATTCTCAAGCCAAGGCATAATCTGGTTTTCGACATAATACATACGCGTTTATTGACAACATCGGCTTCACCGGCTATCAAAGAAAGACGGGTGAAACAAACTCCTATTGAACTTTTTCGCAATTGTTTTATGCAAACTTCCGCATCCGGTCGATGGCGGCCTTCATTGAGTGATTTGGTTTTAGAAATATTTTTTCAAATGCTCGAATCTCATTGGTTCTGGTGTTTGGTGACGCTTTTCGTTGAAGATAACCAGACCCGTGCGGGCCGAGGTTGGTCTTAAAGTATTTTAATTATAAATTAGAGGTGCATAAGAATGTGAATCAAACAAAGACAGGTGAAACAAACTCCTATTGAACGTTTTTCAATTTGTTATGCATACTTCCGCATCCGCAAGATGGCGGCCTCCTTTGCGCTTTGGAATTCTCAAGCCAAGGGATACAGCATAATCTGGTTTTCGACACAATACGTACGCGTTTATTGACAACACCGGCTTCGCCGGCTATTACATAAAGAATGGGTGATTCTTAAGAAACTGTTTTTTTCCCACAAGTATGCTCCACGAATTTTAGTTTTCAAAAAAAAAAACGTAGGTATATGGAATTCTTAACTGCGTTGGAGTGGCGGCCCATCCATGTTTGCGCCCCCTCGCCAGCGAAACTAGCCCTATGCACCTGACAACGTGAGTGGGATCATCCAATGAAATTATTACAGAGCACCTTTGTGTGAAATAGACTTCTAGCATTGCCTTTAATGTAAAGCAGTTCATTAAAGATGTCCGATAGCATGGTGCAAAAGTAGCACACTTATTACCTCTGTGGATTCTTATTAGCACATTTATTACCTCCACCACTGAAGGTGGACAGAGGTGATGTTTTCACCCCCTCTGTCTGTCTGGCTGTTTGTGAACAGGATATCTCAATGTTGTGGACACATTGGAACAAAATTTGGTGGACAGGTTGGTTGTGTGACAAGGATGAATTGTCCATATTTTGGTGAAGATCTCGATCTCGATACTATATTTTTAAATGATACTTCACCATTGAGCGAAAGGGCCAAAACAATACATAACACGACATCTCAAAAAGTTATGTACAGATTCGGAACAACTGGGTGGATAAGTGGGTAGGTAACAACAACAACAACAACAACAACAACAACAAGCCAATTCGATTTGGGTGAAGATCCGGATGCATATCTGGCCTATCAGTTGGCAACAAAACAGAAATGTTCAGCCTGGACAATAATAGAGGACATGGATTTGTCCCCCCCCATTGGAGGAAGACCCTCTCCTGTTCAGGCCGTTGATGCTCCTATGGTTGGCAGCGAGTGCCCTGGAAGCATTAATGGAAAGAGAGTGGCAATCACGTATGTGGGAAAATTGCATGCATAGTCAGGGTCACCCAGATAGCTCAGATGGCAGAGTACTGGTACAGTTTTCCAGAGAACCCGGGTTCGATTCCTGGTCTGGGTGTGGAATTTTCCCACATATATCCATTTCTAACTCAGAGATATTTGTTTCCTTAAATGTTCTCATCCTGCTGTATACAAAGGAAGAGGAGTGATGAGAAAATAAAATAAAGCGAAATAAAAATTATATTTAAAATTGACAGGAGGAAAGAGGATGGGGACTAAAATGGTGCATTTGAAAAAGTTTGCACTTTGTTTAATTGCACTGATGCCAATAACAAATATTGAGTGACCATCCTATTTATTAATTACACAAATTCGTTGGAAATTTTGAATGCTAAGCTGGGTATCCTGTCTGCTACTGTTTTCAAAAGGAAACCACCCCTTTCTTCCATATGGTTCATATGTGCCCCCTTTCCTTCCCTCCCTTACTCCTTGTCACTTATAAAACTTCCCCTCCTCTCAGCACACCCTTCCACTGTCCTATCCCCATTTCTCTTTCCAAACATCCTCCCTTCACTTTTGTTTTTAACTTTCACTCCTAACCCTCCACCACTCATGTGTGTACGATAAGTTTATGGTTCTTCATTATTAAATTACAGTAAATACAAGAATAACTAGAACGGTATTCAATAGCACGCATACTTCCGCCAAGCTGAACAATTTACATTTTGTATCCCACTAGTAGGCAGATCTGGATTGGGACCTGAACAAAAATCTAGCCGACTTGTTCTTGTTACATAACCAACTCATCCACCAAGTTTTGTCATAAATGGTCCACAACGTTTTTAAATATCATGCTATATATCATTTTAGCCCTAACACTCAATGGTGAAGAATCACTTAAAAAATTAAACAAGAAAAAGAGCAATCAGAGATTGCAAACCCTCACCAGGATGTATTTTCAGTTGTTTTTAAGGCTTTTGTGTTAAAATTAATATGGCGGCCGAACCACGTGACCGATGACATCATTCTTTTTTTCTCCACTAATTTATTCCTAGATTATGCTCAAGAAATTTCATCTTGATCGGATGAAGTTTTGTACTTGTCGAATTATGACGTCATAATGGAGGGACCTATGACATCATCATTAACATAAGTTAATCGCGATAGAGAGTTCTTTAAAATGAGCCATGTCTCAATTTTTTTCTATTCAGCGCTTTCGGAGATATAGAGGTGTAAAGCTTTTCGGTTTTTCCAAGATGGCGGCCGAACCACGTGACCTATGACGTCATAATTATCATAGGAAAATTCTGAAGGTGGAGTTGCACCTATGGTGAACATTTCCTGTCAATCGGACCAACGGTTGCAGAGAAAATCATATTTATTCTGTGCCGACAAACAGACAGACAAACAAACAAACAAGAAGACGTCATGCGTAGCACGATACTTGCAAAATCCGCCCTCCCCCACTCCACCAAAAGTTTTCTATTGATACAGCAAATTGTCCATTTCATGAAGATTAAAATTTACAATCTTGATCAAAGCTCGAGTCAACAGGATGAAAAGTGACGATTTTTCAGATGAAAAATGAGGATTTTAGAAATTTGGCCTATGTTGACCTTTTGGCCTATGTTCACCTAAAATATAATTTGTGGTTGAATTCAGTGACCAGATATGCAAGTCCTCTTCAAATTTCAAGTCAATTGGATGAAAAAATGAGGATTTTAGAAATTTGCCCTATGTTGACCTTTTGGCCTATGTTGACCTTTTGGCATATGTTGACCTCAAGAATACTTGGTGGTTGAATTCAGTGACCAGATATGCAAGTCCTCTTCAAATTTCAAGTCAATTGGGTGAAAATTGAGGATTTTAGAAATTTGGCCTATGTTGACCTCAAGAATACTTGGTGGTTGAATTTAGTGACCAGATATGCAAGTCCTCTTCAAATTTCAAGTCAATTGGATGAAAATTGAGGATTTTATAAATTTGGCCTATGTTGACCATTTGGCCTATGTTGACCTCAAAAATACTTGGTGGTTGAATTTAGTGACCAGATATGCAAGTGGTCTTCAAATGTCAAGTCAATCGGATGAAAATTGAGGATTTTAGAAATTTAGCAAATTTGGTGACCTTTGGCCTATGTTGACCTTTTGACCTATTGACCCCAAAACAATAGGCTTGCTTTTGACCAACTCTACTATTTGGTGAAGTTTGGTGAAGATCGGTTAAAAATTGTGACCTGTACGCCGGTGACAAACAAACAAACAGACAGACACACAGACAGACACACAGACAGACACACAGACAGACAGACAGACACACAGACAGACAGACACACAGACAGACAGACAGACAGACAGACAGAACCACAAACACAACCGACCAATATACTTGAAAAATCTTTAAGTAACAAGAAGACGATTTTGCAAGTAACAAGAAGACGTCATGCGTAAGACGATACTTGCAAAATCCACCCCCCCCCCTCCCAAAAGTTTTCCATTGATACAGCAAATTGTCCATTTCATGAAGATTAAAATTTACAATCTTGATCAATGCTCGGGTCAACAGGATGAAAAGTGACGATTTTTCAGATGAAAAATGATGATTTAGGAAGGTTGACCTTGAGTTGACCTTTGACCTTTTGACCTCAAAAATAGTTCGTTTCCCTATTTAGTGACTCAATGTGCAAATGCTGTTCAATTTTCAAGTCAATCGGATGAAAATTGAGGATATTTAAAATTTGGCCTATGTTGACCTTTTGGCCTATGTTGACCTCAAAAATAGATGGTGGTTGAATTCAGTGACCATATATATAAATCCTCTTGGAAGTTCAAGTATATCAAATGAAAATTTGTGATTTTAGAAATTTGGCCTATGTTGACCTTTTGGCCTGTGTTTACCTAAAATATAATACGTGGTTGAATTCAGTGACCAGATATGAAAGTCCTCTTCAAATTTCAAGTCAATTGGATGAAAATTGAGGATTTTAGAAATTTGGCCTATGTTGACCTTTTGGCCTATATTGACCTCAAATATACTTGGTGGTTGAATTCAGTGACCAGATATGCAAGTCCTCTTCAAATTTCAAGTCAATTGGATGAAAATTGAGGATTTTATAAATTTGGCCTATGTTGACCATTTGGCCTATGTTGCCCTCAAAAATACTTGGTGGTTGAATTCAGTGACCAGATATGCAAGGCCTCTTCAAATTTCAAGTCAATCGGATGAAAATTGAGGATTTTAGAAATTTAGCAATTTTGGTGACCTTTGGCCTATGTTGACCTTTTGACCCCAAAAACAATAGGCTTCTTGCTTTTGACCAACTCTACCATTTGGTGAAGTTTCGTGAAGATCGGGTGAAAATTGTGACAAACAAACAAACAGACAGACAGACAGACAGACAGACAGACAGACAGAACCACAAACACAACCGACCAATATACTTGAAAAATCTTCGATTTTGCAAGTAACAAACAAACGGACTGAAATGCAATACCCTCTCCTCAGGCGAGGGTAAAAATGATCTTGTCCGAATTCGAATCTTCACCAAAATTGAATCAATTTTTCCTTGTCAAACAGCCAACCTGTCCACCAAGTTTTGTCTGAATCCCTCCACAACGTTTTTAGATATCGTGCTATATATCGTGTTTTTCTGTATCTCTCAATGATGAAGAATCACTTTTAAAAATACTCAGATCCAGACCGGGATCTTGCCCAAAATGTAATAATTGTGTCATATCCCCATTTCTTGTCCAAAATGAAATAATTGTGTCATATCCCCATTTCTTGTCCAAAATGTAATACTTGTGTCATATCCTCATTTCTTGCCCAAAATGTAATACTTGTGTCATATCCTCATTTCTTGACCAAAATGTAATACTTGTATCATATCCCCATTTCTTGTCCAAAATGTAATACTTGTGTCATATCCTCATTTCTTGCCCAAAATGTAATACTTGTGTCATATCCTCATTTCTTGACCAAAATGTAATACTTGTATCATATCCCCATTTCTTGCCCAAAATATAATACTTGTGTCATATCCTCATTTCTTGTCCAAAATGTAATACTTGTGTCATATCCTCATTTCTTGCCCAAAATGTAATACTTGTGTCATATCCTCATTTCTTGCCCAAAATGTAATACTTGTATCATATCCCCATTTCTTGCCCAAAATGTAATACTTGTGTCATATCCTCATTTCTTGCCCAAAATGTAAGACTTGTGTCATATCCTCATTTCTTGCCCAAAATGTAATACTTGTGTCATATCCTCATTTCTTGCCCAAAATGTAATACTTGTATCATATCCCCATTTCTTGCCCAAAATATAATACTTGTGTCATATCCTCATTTCTTGCCCAAAATGTAATACTTGTATCATATCCCCATTTCTTGCCCAAAATATAATAATTGTGTCATATCCCCATTTCTTGTCCAAAATGTAATACTTGTGTCATATCCTCATTTCTTGCCCAAAATGTAATACTTGTGTCATATCCTCATTTCTTGCCCAAAATGTAATACTTGTGTCATATCCCCATTTCTTGCCCAAAATGTAATACTTGTCATATCCCCATTTCTTGCCCAAAATATAATACTTGTCATATCCTCATTTCTTGCCCAAAATGTAATACTTGTGTCATATCCCCATTTCTTGCCCAAAATGTAATACTTGTGTCATATCCTCATTTCTTGCCCAAAATGTAATACTTGTGTCATATCCCCATTTCTTGCCCAAAATATAATACTTGTGTCATATCCGCATTTCTTGCCCAAAATGTAATACTTGTGTCATATCCCCTTTTCTTGCCCAAAATGTAATACTTGTGTCATATCCCCATTGCTTGCCCAAAATGTAATACTTGTGTCATATCCCCATTGCTTGCCCAAAATGTAATACTTGTGTCATATCCCCTTTTCTTGTCCAAAATGTAATAATTGTGTCATATCCCCATTTCTTGCCCAAAATGTAATAATTGTGTCATATCCCCATTTCTTGCCCAAAATGTAATACTTGTGTCATATCCCCATTTCTTGTCCAAAATGTAATAATTGTGTCATATCCCCTTTTCTTGCCCAAAATGTAATAATTGTGTCATATCCCCTTTTCTTGCCCAAAATGTAATACTTGTGTCATATCCCCATTTCTTGCCCAAAATGTAATACTTGTGTCATATCCCCTTTTCTTGTCCAAAATGTAATAATTGTGTCATATCCCCATTGCTTGCCCAAAATGTAATACTTGTGTCATATCCCCATTGCTTGCCCAAAATGTAATACTTGTGTCATATCCGCATTTCTTGCCCAAAATATAATAATTGTGTCATATCCCCTTTTCTTGCCCAAAATGTAATACTTGTGTCATATCCCCATTGCTTGCCCAAAATGTAATACTTGTGTCATATCCCCTTTTCTTGCCCAAAATGTAATACTTGTGTCATATCCCCTTTTCTTGCCCAAAATGTAATACTTGTGTCATATCCCCTTTTCTTGCCCAAAATGTAATACTTGTGTCATATCCCCATTTCTTGTCCAAAATGTAATAATTGTGTCATATCCCCATTTCTTGCCCAAAATGTAATAATTGTGTCATATCCCCATTTCTTGCCCAAAATGTAAAACTTGTGTCATATCCTCATTTCTTGCCCAAAATGTAATACTTGTGTCATATCCGCATTTCTTGCCCAAAATGTAATAATTGTGTCATATCCTCATTTCTTGCCCAAAATGTAATAATTGTGTCATATCCTCATTTCTTGCCCAAAATGTAATAATTGTGTCGTATCCCCATTTCTTGCCCAAAATGTAATAATTGTGTCGTATCCCCATTTCTTGCCCAAAATGTAATACTTGTGTCATATCCCCTTTTCTTGTCCAAAATGTAATAATTGTGTCTTATCCCCTTTTCTTGCCCAAAATGTAATACTTGTGTCATATCCTCATTTCTTGTCTAAAATGTAATACTTGTGTCATATCCTCATTTCTTGCCCAAAATGTAATACTTGTGTCATGTCCCCTTTTCTTGTCCAAAATGTAATTGTGTCATATCCCCATTTCTTGCCCAAAATGTAATAATTGTGTCATATCCCCATTTCTTGCCCAAAATGTAATACTTGTGTCATATCCCAATCCCCATTGTCACATGCCCAATCTCTCCAGCAAATTTCGTCCGAATCCATCCACAACTTTTTGAGATATTCTGTCCACAGACAGACGGGCAAATGGACAACAGGGGTGAAAACATCACCTCCATCCATCTTCGGTGGTGGTGGTAAAAACTGTTGCTGTTGCTCCACCAAACCACACTTACTCTCGTATCTGCAGATTTCCTTTTTTTGTTACTGTTGAACCTTATGTCTCTGCTCCAATGAAAAGCACTACCTCCACCCTTCAGACCCAACCACATGAAGATGAATTAGTCATATGTCGGCCAGATTGGGGAGGGATGAAATATTTCCTTCCCTGAAGGATATTCATGAAACAGATGGACATTGACAGTGACCATGGATACTTCCAGCGGACTGGTTCAAGTAACCACATGCCAGTTGAAATTATTTTGTCTGATTTTGTAAGGATCTAATCTATGAACTCCGGGACGACTGGTGTCCTAACTGGGTGCCTACATAAACCCACAGGTGTTCTAACTAGAATATTATTGTGGGTGGTGGACCAACTTGGTGGAGTTCACCTTCAAACAATCAACTTCCCACGAAGCAATTCATGATGTGTCGATATATGGCGGCGTTACCTTGCCAATAATGATTAATATCTGTTTGAAACCACGTAAGTTAAGATTACAAAGGTAAGCAATATTCCAATGCAGAAGAGGAAGTTGTAAGGAAGCCAGGAAGGCCACGTAACAAATCACGGCCTCGGAGGAATAGGGGGCACAAAGTTGGGTTAATTCAATGTTATTTTACAGATTTTTGGCCGAGCGCGGTAACAATAACTTGTGTAAAGTAATTAAATAACTAAATAAAATGTGGTAAAACGTGTAGCAACTCATTTGTATTTAAACTATACTATGACTTACATTATTTATCAGCCTTAATTACTCCCACCATGTGTGTTCAGCTTTAGAAGTTTTGGCCCAGGCTTTTGCATGAACTGACTGGCCTGGCTTGATGTGGGACCAGAACTGGTTAGGGCATCAGTGTGTGTGCGTGTGTGTGTGTGTGTGTTTGTTTTTTAACTTATGTGTATTCCTAAACCGATGGATGGAATTAGTCGAAATTTAGTGGTTGTAGTTCGGGTGTGTCTGGGAAGGTTTTAGACATAAAAACCATTGTCCCAGGGATACAGTAGTGGTGAAATGATGCAAATTCTCTATTTAAAAGTGTAACGTGTAATAAGTATCGTTATACTGTGACCGTCTTTTAAATAAGGCAATTCTGTGTGTGTGTGTGTGTGTGTGTGTGTGTGTGTGTGTGTGTGTGTGTGTGCGTGTGTGTGTGTGTCTGAAAATCATAGAGAAAAACAGGGCTGGGCACACCTCCATGTATACATGACACATGTACGTGTTTTTCTTTTGCATATATGCTGGTAGTACCTAGGGTCCTGGTAGTACGTTCCTAGGGTCCTGGTAGTACGTTCCTAGGGTCCTGGTAGTACATGTGGTCCTGGTAGTACCTGGGGTCCTGGTAGTACCTAGGGTGCTGGTAGTACCTGGGGTCCTGGTAGTACCTAGGGTCAAGTCATGTACCTAGGGTCAAGTCTATTAAATAAGACACTGGGGGGGGGGGGGGGAAGAGAGATGACAGAGAGATGACCTACAATTCTCACCTGTGCATGCACCACAGTGCAAGGAGTTTACTGACCCCTGCTGCAGACAGGGGGGATTATTACGAAATGGCACAAAATATATTTGCCCCACCTCCCCCACTATCGCCCCCATTCCTTCCCCACCCTCTCCCCCTCTCCGTGCTGGGGACTGCCCTTTGCCGGCGTGGTGCTCGTTGGTGACAACAAGACAAGGTCATTGCAGTGGAAACACCAGGAGCATTTGGTAACATCATAACCATTCCGGTAACAGGATCCCAACGTTCGTTTACCCGCCTTCCACCTCTCCCCCACCCCCACTCTCTCCGTGAATGTGTGATGGGTGCCCTTGTCGTGTTTATTTGTAGTGATCGTCATAAGGTGTAGGTTAAGCTAAGTTTCTGCTTCTCGTCCCTTTTACATTCCTTTCGCTAAGTTGCACTGCACATACCTGTAAATAAATAAAACTGTTAAACATTTATTTTCCATCCCGGTGTGTAACCCGATTTAGAATAGGTACACCGTATCCCTGCATGTCGTAAGAGGCAACTAAGGGTTGGCGTCAGGAAGGGCATCCGGCCATAAAAAGATTGCCTCAAAAAGTGAACCATGATGCCCGCAAAGCTAACCCCCGCTCTAGCAGGGAAAATGGCCTTAAAAAAGGTTTTTTTAAACATTTCTTTTCCAACTGTCCGTGAATCTCCATTCTTTCATTGGTCCGCCATTTTGTGCAGTTTGCACCCAGAGTAGCGATAGGCCGTAACAAAATTATCAGCCCGGCAGGTACCAAATGGTTGCTCAGCCGGCCAAATTTCCATCCAGGAACAAGAGTGGTACATCGCCAGAGGGTACGTTCCCCGATTGGAACCGTCACGCGGTACAGGTAAACGGTGTCAGACGGTAAGGGCACTGTTATCGCTTGACGGACCAATTGGCGTTCGTAGTTGCTGGTTTGCAACCTGCCGAAGTACGAAGTTATTCATGCACAGCAGTCTCAGGTCTGGTAAGTTCGGGAGGGAACGGAGGCTAACCTAACCCCGTGACCGTAACAATGTATATATATATATATATATATATATATATATATATATATATGCTGGTATATATATATATATATATATATATATATATGAGTGTGTGCACGTATATATATGTGTGTGTGTGTGTGTGTGTGTGTGTGTGAGGCATACTTTTTGTGTCTATTAATTACATACGTCCATTAATTAATTACGCACTATTGAAATGTACCTTTTAACCATTTAGACTGCAGAGACCCCTTCGACCTTTAAATATCCTTTAAGACCCCAAGATCCTGAAGACCCCAAAGACCTCTAAATACCCTTCAGACCAAAAAGACCCAGATGACCCAAAAGACCCCAGTGACCCAAAAATCCAGAAGTCCTAAAATACCCCGAGGACCGAAGAGACCCAGAAGACCCCAAAGTCCACAAGGACCCAAAATACCCAGAAGACCAAAACGTCCTCGAGGACCCAAAAATCCCCGAGGATCCAAAAGACCCAAAAACCCCAACAACCCAAAAGACCCCCAAGCCTGGCAGGCAGGTATGCTACAAGGCAGTGAAGACCAATGAAAATTTGGTACAACAGACGAACGGGTCCCCTAGTAGTTTCAAAAATATCACATGGTAAATATTTCCTTGGATTAACTACCACATGTTTGCTCTTGTCAATTTTATCCCTTTACAGCAGCCTCCCACCTCCACCACAAAACTACCATATACTGGTTTTATTGTTATGGTGGTTGATGATTGCTGTTGTGGGGGAGGGAGAGGGTTGTGTTGTGCAATAAATAAAAGTAAAGTGACTTTCTAAATCTGTTTTGAAATGTAGATTTAACTCGAGCCAACATCATTGCGGTTATTATTTTGCAAATGTAGTTACTGTTTGGGGTGGTCTACCACCAGCATGAAGCCCTGGAGGAAAGGGTGGGATTGAACCTCCACTGGAAGGCACTTCCACAAACGGGAAAGAAGAGGAACAAAAGACAGGAGGTGAGCAATGAGCTGGATTTTGGAAGACATTTTGGTTCGTCTTCATTGCAGGAAATCCTACTTTTAATTTGCAATCGGTCACCGGCTTTGACACCAACACAAATTTTTATTGCGGACACGAGGCATCAAAATGCTACAAATATTGAACAAAGAGTTACAAATGGAGCACCTCACCATCATTCGAACAATTAAATTGCATCAGATATTGCAAAGAAGTTGCCATTTGTATTTTTGCCGGCTCCATCCCTACCCTAATTGGAATGCGGGTGGGCACTGCAACAACGCCAACAATGTTCAAAGCTTTACAACCAACAGAAGCTAGAGCAAAACAGATGTGATGCTGGGGCTCCATCTCGTAGGGGAGAGTAGTACTCCATTGAGCTCTGGACGAAGGCCTTGTAGGATATGAGTTCCAATTTAAGGAATGACAGAGGATGCCCAGTCGGTAGTTGGCTTTGGAAGTCAGCTCTGCGATATGGTAAGTCCAAGAGAGGTCATGACTGATGGTGAGACCCAGAAGTTCAAAATTCTAAACCTCTTCCAGTGGCTAACCAACGATGGAGTGACAGAGTGAGACTGTGAGATTTGCCGAGATTGAAAGGCGTGTACCATTTGTCCGACCAGCATCTAATCGGTTCCAGATCTCCAGAGAGGGACACAGCTGCAGTCTGCCCGCTGGTGAGATGGGTTATACTCTGTGGCATAATCCGTAGTCATCTGCAAAAAGGAAAATAGAGTTTTCCAGAACATTTAAGAGGTCATTTCTTTACAGGAGGAAAATGACTCGGCCCAATTATGAGGCACATTGCACAAGGATGTATGAAAAGGAGAAGAGTTGGTGTGTTCAAGTTTTAAAGATGAGCAATACCAAAGATTGGGGAAATGATTGGCAGAAGGAGAGAGAGGAGGGTTTCGAGGAAACAAGGATCTCTTTGAAATCTCTCTCGAGGTTGGTAGTGGGGGCAGGGTCGAAATGAAAGTTTCTCTCCTTTCAGCTTTTCCCCTGCTTTCCCTCACCATCGTCCCCCTACCCCACATCCCCTCAAGAACTATACAGAAGCAAAAGCCTCGGATTGTAAGGCATGATCTTCTCAAAGTAATTCCGTATTCACTTAACAGACATTATTTCAGCAACTACAAAAGTTTTAGGCAGTTTCTTCGGTTGCCTTGGAGCAATGTGCTTCCTAGGCTAGCCCGGCATCCTGCCAAGGCTTATTTAAATAAAGGCCTGTAAGTGCCAAACAGACACCACGGGCACAACCCAAGATGCCATCACTCGGAAACCGCAACAAATTAGCCCCCATGTCCTTATACTCCCATCTTTGAACCCATTTCACCCTGTCCGTGAACAGTGAACTTTATATCCCTTCCAAAGAGGAAACTCTCAAGAGATCTGATGAGATATTGTCATCGGATTTATTTCACATGTCGTGATAAATCATGAGATTTTTGTATTCACATTTTTGGTTTCTAAATGCTCCCAATGATCCCAGAGTTGAACCCATAACTAAGATCCCAATAAAAAAAAATCCTGACCCATGATCTTTATTACCCCTGTTAACCTTTCCTAACCTAACCCTAACCCTAACCCTAACCCTAACCCTAACCCTAACCTAACCCTCTTAACTTGCTGATTCCAGTGTTTCCTCGCTTTCTCCCTCTTTCTCTCTTTTTCTTTTCGTGGTCATTTATCCCCTCGCCAGCTGTGCCCAATTGTTGCCCCGCTACCGTACAGTCAATTTCACATTTTCAGCCTCGCTTTCACAGCCTCGCTCTTGTGAGAAAAAGTGATGTCGATGTGAACTTCCGCCAAACCACATGTGTCCCGCAAGCCATTCTTTCTTGTCCAAAAGTCTTCATCCCGTATTCCTACACCCTTGACAAGTGTGCAAAGGGCATCAAACATCTTTTACAATCCAACATCTTCCAATTGCAATTGAGTAGCAAATTGATAACGTGCAGAAAGCAGGATTATTACCCTCGCCTGAGGACAGGGTTATTGCATTTGGGTCCGTTTGTCTGTCTGTTTGTCCGCACAGAATAAATATGATTTTCTCTGCAACCGTTGGTCCGATTGACAGGAAATTTTCACCATGGGTGCAACCCCACCTGTAGAATTTTTTAATGATAACTGTGACGTCATAGGTCATGTGGTTCGGCCTCCATCTTAGAAAAACGGAAAAATTTGCACCTCTATATCTCCGAAAGCACTGCATAGAAAAAATTGAGACATGGCTCATTGTAAAGAGCTCTCCATGGGGAATAAAATACGTTAATGATGATGTCATAGGTGCCTCCATTATGACATCATAATTCGACGAGTACAAAACTTTATCCGATCAAGATGAAATTTCTTGAGCATAATCTAGGGATAAATTGGTGGAGAAAAAAGAAAAGATGACCTCATCGGTCACGTGGCTCGGCCGCCATATTTGTTTTTAATGCAAAAGCCTTAAAAACAACTGAAAACACATCCTGGCAAGGGTCTGCAATCTCTGATTGCTCTTTCTTGTTGTACCTGTATAATGCAGGAGTGTGTTCAGTTACGCTGGCAAAGTGGCTTCAGCACTCAAGCAAGCACTCCATTGGAAACCGTTGATAAGGAATGGCTGGCTTGGCAAGCGCTAGCTGTCTGCTTGGAAACTAACTGAACACACCCCAGCAGGTCTGTGAAAATCTATCACTCAATCTCGACTGGTTCTTGGCTCAAGCTTCAATGTGAACATCAGTGAAACCCGCAGCCTCTGCACCTCTATCGGTCTCACCCAAGCTAACTATCTGGCTCACTTCCCATAGGTCTGAATCAAGGATGCGGTTCGAAGGTCAACTCCTCCAGCCTCCATCTACACGACGGTGAGCCTGGCCCCTGCTCAATGAATGGTCCTGCAGCACCTGGCTGTGTGACATAGCTAACGCCTACCTGGCTGCGCATTGTCCTTTGCTATTCGCATGCAATAAGTTGCGTTTCCTCGTGAAGGTGTTCCCGACGGTCAGGCATTACTTCGGAGAATTCGAACATACCATTAGCAGTGCCCATTGGATACGCCTACAGTTGCATATGTGTGGAAACGAAGCATTGGAAGCAGCTAGTAGATCGTTTAGTTTTATAGTAATATTCTCATCACTTTCTGGAAGGTTCGAGGACTCTCGACTCCAACTTATCGAAGTGATAGTACACATAGAACACCCATTGTTTTATAGCAATCGCAAGGACAGGTTAGTCAAAGGTAAGCCAGTCACAGTCAAATATCATTGCCAATGAATGGCAGAAAGGCTCACCGCGTGCTAGCAGCAGCAGCAGACAGGTGACATGGCCGACGCACCGACACATAACGATGGAGACGGAGAGAGAGCACGTTTACCTTCTCTCTCTCTCTGTGTCCAAAACCCGTCCATGACACTTAACCCACAGTGATCTCCTCCCTGTTTGTCGCTATCCCCGCCTTGTCACACCCACCATGCATCGCCTCTCCTCTAGTGCCACTCCCTCCCTTGGGAAAGCCTCCCACCTTGTTCTCGTGCAAAGGTTTCCCATCTCACTCACACCGACAGGTCGCTTTCAGAAATGGATAATAATAAAAGGGTTAAAATAGGAGAATCCCAGTACTACTCCCAGTGGGATAAAGTTTAACAAAAAAAAATACATTGCACCAGCAACAGGTGAAAGCAGTCTGAATCGAATTCGAATCCAAGGCTATCTGTTCCGGGGCTAAATGCCAGGGAATATAACACAGGTTCACCTTGATGCAAGGCAGGTGGTAATCTCTCCACCAATTGTAGGGTATATGCAAACGAAGGTGAACGACGTTTCGGATGTGAGCCCTTCTTCGAGGCAACAGAGGTTTGATTGTACGAAGAAGCCAACTTGCCTGTCCTGCTGAAAGGCCTCTTACCTGCACTAACGGTTTGACCACCTTTCCAAGGGTGGCTAATCTAACCACCTTGTGAAGGTCTTGGCTATCATATTACATTAGCAGCTTCATCATATTTCAATATTTCGCTGAGAACATTCCCTCCCTCCACCACTGGAGGTTATGTTTTCACCTCTGTATGTCTGTGAGTTAGAAAATTGAAATTTTCCAATTTTCGTCACACATCGGTCTGCCTCGTTTATTACCCTCGCCAGAGAGGGTATTGCATTTGAGTCCGTCTGTTTGTTTGTTTGTCCGCACAGAATAAATATGATTTTCTCTGCAACCGTTGGTCCGATCGACAGGAAATTCTCATCATATGTACAACTCCACCTGCAGAATGTTTTAATCCTAATTATGACGTCATAGGTCACGTGGTTTGGCCGCCATCTTGGAAAAATCGAAAATAATTGCACCTCTATATCTCAGAAAGCCCTGAATGGAAAAAAATTGAGACATAGCTCTTTGTAATGAACTATCCATGGGGAATAAAATATGTGAATGACGATGTCAGAGGTGCCTCCATTACGACGTCATAATTCGACAAGTACAAAACTTCATCCTATCAAGATGAAATTTCCTGAGTGCCATGTCGGCATAAACTGGTGGAGAAAAAAAAAAAAAGAATGATGACGTCATCGGTCACGTGGTTCGGCTGCCATCTTGGAAAAACCGAAACAAATTGCACCTCTATCTCCAAAAGTGCTTAATAGAAAAAAATGACACGTGGTTCATTGTAAAGAACTCTCCATGGGGAAGAAAATATGTTAATGATGATGTCATAGGTGCCTCCATTATGAGGTCATAATTCAACAAGTACAAAACTTCATCCAATCAAGATGAAATTTCTTGAGCATAATCTAGGAAAAAATGAGTTTAGAAAAAAACAATGGTGACGTCATCGATCACGTGGTTCGGCCGCCATATTTGTTTCAACACAAAAGCCGTAAAAAAACACTGAAAATACATCCTGGCGAGGGTTTGCAATCTCTGATTGCTCTTTTTCTTGTTCTGTTTGTCTGTTTGTATGTCAATCACCTTCAGGTTACAAATGACAATTCCAGACCAATCATCATGAAACTCTACCAAGTTGTAGAGGTAGTCACAACTGAGAAAGCGATTGATCTTGAGGTCAAAGGTCATCTTGAGGTCGAATTTCTAAAATCGACATTTTCCAACTGATGGACCTGAAAATTTAACAGCTCACTGTTAATGAGTGGTAATTAACATTTTTTTTATTTATTATTATTATTTTTTTTGTATACAAGATCGAGGCTCGTGAAAGAGCGAACATTAATCACACAGAAAGACAAACAGACACATAAAACAAATAACATCGGGAGCGGTAGACAAGATGGGGAGAGAGGGGGCAGGACACAAACACAACATTTGAGAGCAGGGACCGAGAGACATGGAGACATCGAGAGATCTGTGGGAGGGAGAGGGCTTTGGGGGGGAGGCATGTGAAGGGGGGGGGGGGGTGGGAGAGGTATAAACATATGGACACTGCCAGGACTTCCAGGAAAGAAGTTGGAATTTCAAACAAGGTGGATCTGGGGTGAATTAGTGGGGGTAGAAAAGATCAAGGCTTTGGATGGGGGAAGATAAGAGATGGTGGTGAACAGCTGTTTTAAAGACCTGGAGGGAGGAGTGGGATTGAAGGGAGTGTGGGAGTTTGTTCCAGAGGCGGGAGAAAAGAGGAATGAAAGAGTGAAGGTGAGCAGAAAGCCGAGATTTCGGCAGTTTAACCATCAGAGGGTTGCTGGCAGATCTTGTGCGACCTGTAGGAATATTTGGGGGACAGAGCACAGAGAGAGCTGGGGGAGCAAGGCTGGAGAGGAGTCGGTAGAAGACAGAAAGACCACCTACCTGCCTGCGGTGAGTGAGTGAAAGGCCCTCAGAGGTAGCTTCATCGCGGGAGATTCCAATGATTTTGAAAGCTTTGGATTCAACAGCGTGAAGCCAGGCCAGGTGTGAGGCAGGAGCACCAGCCCATAGGGGAGAACAGTATTCCATTGAGCTGCGGATGAAAGCCTTGTATGTGGTGAGGAGCTCAGGTGTGCCGAGGAAGGACTTCGCACGACGGAGGATGCCCAGTCGGCAACTGGCTTTGGAGGCCAGCTTGGAAATGTGGTTTTCCCAAGAAAGATCATGGCAGATAGTGAGACCCAAAAGCTTGAGCGACAGAACTTCTTGGAGAGGATTGTTGAGAAAGTAGATGGGAGGGTTGTCCAGTCGATCTTTTCGGAGAGACATAGTAAGAGAGTGAGATTTGTCAGGATTGAAAGACATGTTCCACTTGTTTGACCAGTCTGTGATTTTGTCCAGGTCTTCAGAGAGTGAGGAGGCTGCAGACTGCCGATCTGAGGGAAGAGGAATGGAGCGGCAGAGAGTGGAGTCATCAGCAAAGAGATAGAGAGGATTTTCCAGAGAGTCGGAGAGATCATTGATAAAGACCAGAAAAAGCACAGGGCCCAGCACACTGCCTTGGGGAACTTCAGCCTGAACAGGAAGGGGAGATGAGAGAAATCCATTTAGGGCCACACGTTGACTACGACCAGAGAGGAAGTCCGCAAGCCATGCATGGAGATTTCCATGGATACCATAGGAGGAGAGTTTGGTGAGCAGAGCTGGGTGCCAGACCGTATCAAAGGCACGTGATCTGTCAAGGGAGACAGCTCTGATTTCCTGTTTGGCATTGAGGACCTCCATCCATTGTTGAGACAGCAGAAGCAGCATGTCCAGAGTAGAGTGACCTGGTCTGAAACCAAATTGATGATCAGAGATCAAGCCATTGGAGAAGAGGAAAGATTTCATATCCGAAGCAATGATGGAATCCATGACTTTGCTGATAATTGGGAGCAGGCTGATTGGTCTGTAGTTGCAAGGATCTGTTTTTGCACCTTTTTTGTGTAAAGCGGTAATGTTAGCTGATTTCCAGGATGCTGGCAGATGACCTTGAGCAAAAGATAGGGTGAAAAGAACAGAGAGAGGGTGAGATAGAGCGGCAGAGCAGGATTTTAGGACCCGTGGGCTGATGCCGTCTGGTCCAGTTGCAGAATCAGAGTCGAGGTTTGACAGAAACTCCTCCACCTTGTCAGGAGAGAAGGACACAGAGTTCAGGAGCAGTTGGGTTCGACTGGGAAAGGTGGGAACAGAGAGAGATGGGTTTGGGACTAAGGATTTTGAGGCAAACACAGAGTTGAGGCATTCGGCTTTGTCACGTGCGATGTCAACTGTGTGGCCATTTGAGGTAAGGGAGGGGATGGAGGGGGAACAAACACCAGAAACGGATTTGACCAGACGCCACCAGGATTTGGAGGAAGGAGACAGGTTTGAGAGTTCATTCTTGAGTGAGGAGAGATAGTGCTTCCTGGCACTCCTGAGGGTAGACACACACTTGTTCCGAGCTTGGTGGAAGGAACTGAGATTGCCTTCAGTTGGATTAGCCTTCCAAGAGGCAAAGGCAAGTTGTTTCAGGGCAACTGCCTCCCCACAAGATTCAGTGTACCATGGACGGGAGGAAGGGTAAGACAACTGAAGGCGAGATGGGATAAATCTGTGCATGAGAGAGATCAGTTTGCTTTGGAAGAATTCCCAGGAAGAATTGATGTCAGAGGCAGTGGAGATGGGAGACCAATCCAGACGATTGATGGCTGCTTGAAGACCGTCCCAGTCGGCCTGAGTGAAATGCCAGACTCGTCGACGCTGAGGAGGCTCTCTGAGAATGGCCACAGAGATGTCCACTTTGACAAGCACATGATCAGAAGAACCGATTGGAGCAGAAGAAGAGCAGCAGACATTAGCAGGGAAGTTTGTCATAACCAAGTCTAGAAGAGAAGATACTCCATTGGCTGAGATCCGGGTCGGGAAATTGACAGATTGTGTCAATCCCAGTGAGTCACAGAAGTCCTTTGCTGAGGTGCCATGACTGGTGAGAGAGGAACCCACACCCAACCAGGTGGCATGATGACAGTTGAAGTCACCACATATGAGGAAGAGAGAGTTGGGATGAGTGGATAGAAGTTGGTGAACATTTGGAAAATGGGTTGGGTTAGAGTGCCTGGTTAGGTTAGAATTAATGTTAATGGGTTAGAGTGGGTGTGGGTTATGGGTTATGGGTTAAATGGGTTAGGTTAGAGTTGGGTTAGAGTGAGAATGGGTCCAACATTTGGAAAAGTTTAGGGTTAGAGTGCCTCAGTGAATTGGGGAACCAACTATTTTGAACTCGAAAGGTAAACTCAAGGTCAAACCTCTAAAATCATCAATTTTCATCTGAAAGACCATCAATTTTCATCTGATTCATTTGGAAATTGAACAGCATTTGCACATTGAGTCACTAAATAGGAAAACCAACTATTTTTGAGGTCAAAGGGTCAAAGGTCAACTCGAGGTCAAACTTCCAAAATCGTCAATTTTCATCGGACAAACCATCAATTTTCATCCGATTGATTTGAAAATTTAAGAGCATTTACACAGTGCCTCACTGAATTGGGAAACCAATTATTTGAGGTCAAAAGGTCAAAGGTCAACTCTAGGTCAAACTTCTAAAATCATCATCACTTTGAAAAATCATCACTTTTCATCCTATTGACCTGAGCTTTAATCAAGATTGCCAATTTTGATCTTGATAAAATGGTCAATTTGCTGGATCAATTGCAACCTTTTTTTTTCGGGGGGAGTGGATTTAGCAAGTATCGTGCTCTGCATGATGTCCTCTTGTTTGTTTTTTGTTTGTTTGTTTGTCACCGGTCTACAGGTCACAATTCTAGACCGATTATCACGAAACTTCAAGTTGTAGAGGTCGTCCCAATTGAGAAGCCTATTGATTTTTAGGTCAAAGGTCAAAGGTCATCGGAGGTCAAATTTCTAAAATCATCCATTTTCATCTGAAAAATCATCTATTTTCATCCGATTGACTTGAAAATTTTATAGCATTTGCATAGTGCCTCACTGAATTGGAAATCAACTATTTGAGGTCAAAAGGTCAAAGGTCAACTCATGTCAAAGGCTCCATGCCACAAAGGGAACGCAAGCGCTTTTCACCGCCTTGGAATCGAGCCAGAGATCTGCTGTGAAACTGAAGGATCGGCTGGCTGCCTGTGATCTGAGGAGAAACCCCATTGGGATGGGAGAAACCCGCGTTGCCCTGAGGGAAAGACCGTTGCCCTGAGGGAGTGATCAGTGCTGTCCTGGGCACTAAACGCTGTGCAAGTGGTGGAAAGCAGGCAGGCTAGGCAGAGATCTCTGGTGGAGGCTGAGGTTGAACTACACCACACCAAACCACACCTACTGACCACCTTCTCCCCCTCCTACCTGTCAGGATCAGTACCCGTCCGTCGACGGTACCCAAGTAAGGTAAGGGCCTACTCTAATCCCTGAATTCATTCTCCCCCTTTTATAATCCCCCCTCCTACTTTTCCTCGGAGTGTGAATCTGCTGGGCCCATGTTTCATGTATACAGTGCCTTCAGAAAGTAGTCACACCCTTTGACTTTTTTCCACATTTGGTTGTGTTATAGCCTGAATTTAAAATACTAGGGCATGCCCGTACTATATATATATCTAAAATTATATCCCCCCCCTCTATTTACATGAAATGGTTTGGTCCATTCGCAAAACCAAAGCGAACGGCTTGCGAGTACGGTGACAATCCCCCCCCCCTCTATTTACATGAAATGGTTTGGTCCATTCGCAAAGCCAAAGCGAACGGCTTGCGAGTACGGTGACAATCCCCCCCCTCTATTTACATGAAATGGTTTGGTCCAAAGCGAACGGCTTGCGAGTACGGTGACAATCCCCCCCCTCTATTTACATGAAATGGTTTGGTCCAAAGCGAACGGCTTGCGGAGTTTGGTAAAGAAATCGCCATAGCTCGGTAACTACTTGTCCGATTAATATGAAACCTTGAAAAGGCACATCCTCAGGTCCCCAGCAATATACCTGGCAAGTTTCAAGTATATCGGACCCGTGGTTGTCGAGAAACAGCAGTCACAGACAAACACACAGACAAACACACAGACACACAGAGATTACTGGAATTATAGATAGATGTTAAATTCGAGTTTTTTGTCACCGATATCCACAAAATACCCCATAATGACAAAGTGCAAACATTGTTTCAGAAAAATTTACATCCTCTACTATACAGAGTCTACACCCTCGTCATCACCTGCATCAGCGAACTCCCACCCCACACTACCGGCACCCGCGACGCACTCTCTCCAGCTGGTACCCACAACCTCCTCGCTACCCCCTGCACCTGTGACGACACGGGTCATCACCTTCACCCACAACCCCTCACTACTGCCTGCACCCTCTAGATATCACCTGCACCGCCTGCACACAATAACCCTCGCCACCTCCTGCGTCAACAAAACCCTCGTCACCACCTGCATCTGTGACACCCTCTCCACTGCCTGCTCCTGTCACCTCTCCCAACTATCCACACCAACAACCCTCTCGCCACTGCCTGCACCCACGACCCACTCACCACCGCTGGAATCTACGACCCCTCACTACCGCCTGTACCCGCTACACCATTCCACTGCCTGTACCTGCAACTCCCTCATTGCTGCCTGCTTGCAATACCCCCATCGCCACAGCCAGCACCTGTAACCACCTAGCCACCACCGGGTCCCACTACCCCCCTTGCCACAGCCAGCACCCATGGTTGCCTAGTGACTACTGTGGCCTGTGATCGCCTAGCCACCACTGTGACCTACGACCCCCTTCCACCTCGACACCACCTGCACCATTTACCCCCTCTCCACCTCATACATCCATGACCCCCAGGCCACTGCCTGCACCCACCACCCTATGACCACAGCCAGAACCCACTTCCTCCTCGCTAGCCCTGCCAGGAGCCGTGACACACTCGCCACTGCCTGCACCCATTACCCCCTTGTCACCTCCTCCACCTACGACTTCCTCCCCATCTCTGGCACCCGTGAGCCTCTCCAGAATGCCTGCACCCTCTACCACTTGCCACCATTTCCACTCGCTACCCCTACATCACCATTTGCACCATCTAACCCCATGCAATTGCCTGCATCCTCTACGCCATTGCCTGTGCCTGCATCCCTTTCCCCACTACTGGCACCAGCAACTTTCCCCACTACCGGCACCAGCAAATCTCCCCACTACCGGCACCAGCAACTTTCCCCACTACCGGCACCAGCAAATCTCCCCACTACCAGCACCGTGACGTACTCTCTCCAACTGGCACCCATAACCCCTCTCTACCGCCTGCACCCGTGACCCCCTTGTCACCACCTTCACCAGCAAACCTCTCGCCTGTACCATCTACATATCACCACTGCCTGCACCCGATATCCCCCTTGTCCCCACCTGAATCCACTGCATCCCTCAGCACCGTCTGCACCCACTACATCATCGTAACTGCCAACACACGCTACACCCTCACCACCACCTATATCTGCGACATCCTCGCCACTGCATGCATCTGTGAAACCTTGATTCTCTGAAGAGTTCCATAAGGGAGAAAAGGAGATGATGAAAAAACCCAGTCTAGTATCAAATCAAAGATGACATAAACATCAAACACATCCCCATGAGCCGCTTTCTTTCCCATGACAAAATAAAGGCTGATCTCACCAAGTAGCTTGCAGCAATAACAATAGAATACAACAAGGACTTGATCAACATCAACAAGTTGATCATCACGTCTGCTGCAGAACAGACTAGGAGCAAGAGGGAACTGTTCTTTGAGGAAAACAACCAAGAAGAAGCTGACACTGCTAATCCAACAGGCAGTACTGGCATCACATCGAAACCTACCTGATATAAAGAGTGGCCACAAAGACCCTATGCACGTAGTTAGAATTTATCTGAATGCTACCTTCTATTTTCCGCACAAATTTGAATTTTTCTCCATGTTCTTCTGGACATCTTATTCCATGTTGAGGGTTGGAGGTCATAAAAGCAGCCCCTGACAGGTGTTTTTGAGGTCTTCAACTGTTGTCAGGTGGAGATGAGAAATTTCCTCTTTCACAATGCCCCAAAGTGAGTTGTCACATGTTAAGTCCCGACTTTGAGGAGGCCACACTATCTCCACGTCCAATCCATCGTCCACTGAATGTGTTGTCAAGATATTCTCTAACTGCAAGAGCATAATGTGCTGGTGCAGCATCTTGTTGCAGGATAGCTGTTGCTTCGAGACCTCTCTCTCATGCAGTTGTGGAACAAACCACATCTGAAGCATGTTCAAATAAGCAGTGTGATTGACACTTGTGTCGAAAGAATATGGGACTATCATGTGATCTTCTGAAATTGGTGCCCATATCATGACATGAGGAGGATGCTGTTCAGTTTCCTCATAAAAATGAGGATTTTCTTTGCACCAAAAAGAAACATTCCTGGATCGATTGCTGAGGTAAATAGCACACTCATCCGGAAAAAATACGCTTCATCTTGATTTAATGGCGGGAAATCACTGCAGAAGAGCCTTTCTCTAAATCAAGTCAAATCAAGGACACTCCCTGTTGAAAAAGCCTTCTTCTCCCATGCTTGCATCGTGTCGTGCTTCTCCCACTTGCTCCTTCTCACGTGTGGTCTTGAACACAAACCCAAGTAATCAGTCTCTCTTCTAGCGTGTACTGACTGGTGTCCGTCATGCTGAAGCTGTACCTAGAAAACAAATAAAACAAATAAGTAACAGAGGACACACTATTATGTATGGGGACTTTGTGGCCAATCTGTACAGTTGGTATTATTCTTTCCAGATACTGATGTAATGGTGATGGTTGTAGCAAACAATGACCTCCTGCTATGAAACACATATTTTGATGGCTTCTGGACTTGGTCAATTACAGCCAATAAGGAGAGTTTTAAATGCAGAAAGAGCAAAGGCTTTACCTACCTTCCATGCATTCACAGGGGCAGACACCACTGGCAGCTTCTCTCAAATAGGCAAGACAACCTGGCTGCAGGTCTTCCTGAAAGCAGGTGATGTCCTCAAGGCTCTGCAGTCAATTGGTTTGGAAGCCAAACAGAGGCCACTGAAGTGACTGAAGAGATGTCATCCACATTAGCTGCATTCGTGTGTGCTGCAAACTCACCAAAACACATCCACATTGAGAGCATTGCTGCACTGCGATGGCATCTTTTCTGCAAGGACATGGCTGAAAGTAACAAACTTCTTCTTAGCCTTGGTGCTCTTAAGCAGCACATCCTGAGAGCACATATCCAGGCCAGAATATGGGGTCAGGCAAGCATCGCTCAGCAAGCGATCCTGGATCCACTTCAGAATGGCTTCCACAAGGACACCGATGAGCAAGTCTCTTTGATTTCTTTCTTGACTGCCACTGGTAACATGTAATCCAGTGCTACCTGCCGCATGGTCGGGTTGTCGGCGACCAAGCACTCTCCATGTCTGGATTGCTGGTCTTCTTTTCTGTCTCACTCAAACTACAGCTACCGGGCTAGCTTTAATCTCTCTTTCTTGCAAACAAACATCACACACTTTTCATACTCATTTTCACTCCTCACCTTTACATTCTCTCTTTTATTTCTCTTTCCTCACATTTATCAATGCAGTTATTTTATTTAAGACCTTGCCTCGATGAGGACTATATAGTCAGTGCTTGGAGCCTTCAACATAGAAAAGTGAAGCCAATGACAACGGAGGTCCTCCCAGCCCCCAAGCCCATCATCGAGATGGGCAGATGCCAGTGCAGAGGAGATTGATTGTTCCTCTTCCAGATGCTCTTGCAGATCAAAGGACTTTAACATGTACAGATGTCTGGCTGTGCATCACAGAGTGCCAGAATGATGAAGATGCTCGGGACACTACATTGATTGACGAGCATGATGATTATGATTGTTTCACTGCAACAATTTTGTATAATCATATTGCATCGGATAGTCTTTCCTTTAAGACCATTTAAATGTAATTATTCATATATGTTGCCCAAGTATAATACCAAACTTAGCCGTTCACCTAACCAATTACAAAAAATATATTAACATAATAATTTGCTCTGTAGTCAAGAGAAACGTTGTACTTGGTACCATTGGATTAATTTCCCTGAAAATGTATGTTTAGCCGTTATAATCAATACTTCCAGGTAGCTTAGAAACTGAAATATTGAGAAAAATGTCTCTATCCAAAAGGTGGTCTTTTTTGAAAATCCAAGATGGCCGCCATACATACTTCTGGGAAAATTGAAACGTCGCTTTTCTGGGTGGTTATACTGCGTAGTTTCCGAAAAGGTGTAGAGGTTTGCAAATCTCCAAAAAACGGAACAAAATTACACAATAAACTGGACTAAACCCCCCATCTGTTCGTCGGGTAGTCGGGTCACTTCAGGCAGCAACCTCTTCCCTCATCCAAACCTTGACAAAATCACAAGCTGGTCAAACACTTGGAATACGTCTGTATGTCTGTCAATATGTCTGTCAGTCATGACAAATCTCACACTCTCACTATCTCTCTGAAAGGACCATATCATATGGCAAACCCTCCATTGTACTTTCTTAACAATTCTCATGAGGAACTGCAGTCACTCAAACTCTTGGGTCTCACGATCGGCATTGATCTTTCTTGGGCAAATCGCGTCTCAACATTGGCCTCCAAATTACTAGTTGATGACGAGACATCCTGCGTCGTCAAAAGTCCTTCCTTCTTTGGCACACCTGGACTCATATCCACCTTCAAGGCAGTGAATTTGGTGGTCTCTCTGTCTTCTACCTCCTCCTTTCTGGTCTTGCACCCTCTTCTTTTTCTGTGCTTTCTGCCCCTCCTCCCCTGCCAGGATTCTGCAGGGTGCACTTGGACCACCACCAACCCCTTCTGGAGAAATTCCCAAAATCCAGAATCACTGTTCACCTCCACTCATTCATTCGTCTTTTTCCCCACCTGTGTGTCCCCACCTAACACCCCCGAACCGACCTCCTTCCAAATTTCCAATTTTTCTGACCTGATACGTTACTTCTGTATCCATCTTGTCCACCCATGACTCCGTGCAACCTCCCTTCACCCCTCATTCTTGATTCCCATACCCATTATTTGGCCAAGTCTCCCTATATTTTGTCCTTCAACCCTGCTGTTGGTGTCTCCCCCTCTCTTTACTGGTGCTCGTTGACTATAACCCCTGCCCCTTCCTCCCCCTTGATTCCCCACCACCCAAAAATAAGCCAGTTAGTCTGCCCTGTCACAATCTGAATCGACACTGACTCTTAAAATCACCCAATCTAAATCTATTATGAAAACATCTCCTGAATTTTCCATTTTCAGATCGATTAAATGAATGATTATTACTCTGATTCATACTCATTAATCACGTGTACATCAACTTTTGTTAGCAGATGGGATTCATGTCAGGTTGGTAACTTAACCAGACAAGACTGCTCAAGGTGCCAATGTGTGCCAATCAAGGTGTGCCACTGCTCAAGGTGTGCCAATCAGATACCTGTGAGCCATACTCTCACACCAGGCACACACATACAGACTGCACCAATCACGGATCATGACCCATGTGAAACTTTATTTTGTCGCAAAGTTTTTGCCACTTTGCAAATTCCTCCCGCATCTCTTTGCCCTCACCAGAGCACCGAGTATTGCATTTGGGTCCATTTGTTACTTGGCAAAAAAAAGAAAGAAACAAGTACAGATACATTAAAAGTACACCGCCCCCATGCCAAATAATTAAATATCCTACAGCGCGGCATTGCCGGGGCGCCTCCAGCGCCCGGCAATACCGCAGTGCAGCTCATAGAGGCTGCATTGGGAGGGAGAGGTGTACAATAATTGATCGATTAATTGCATAATTAAAATCAATAAAAGCTTATCATAAAATATTTTCTTAATCAATTGGCTAATAGCATAACTAAACCACTAGTGCTTCATCCAAAGATGTATCTTTTAGAAATTTTATGAAATGTCATTAATAAAAAATAAAATAATTAATTGATTAATCAATAAATAATTAATCGATTAAATGATTAATCAATAAATCCAAAATATCCTTTATAGTCACATTACTTGGTCAGTCATGTCCAAATATTAGCTCCCGAGCTCAAAAGGTGCCTGAGATATTGCCCAGATGAGAAATAAAATAAATAATTAATAATGAAAAGAAATAAATAAGAATCATAAAAAATGAAATAATTAATCATTTCGCGAATAGAACACATAAACCACCATCATTTCATCAGAATCTGTAACTTAAAAAAAAAATTTTTTATTCGTTAATCGAATAATTAAATAATTAATCTAAAAATTGATTAATTGATTAATCAATAAATCAAAAATATCTTTTAAAGCCAAATCACTTGTCATTGGCATGTCCAAATATCATCTTCCTAACTCAAAAGGTGCCTGAGATCATGGCCAGAAGAGAAAGGAAATAAATAAGTACTTAATTAATTGCTAATAATGAAATAACTCATCAATTAATTGATTAATCAAAAAACAAAAAATATCGTTTTTGACAAAGTACTTGCTCACTATTGTGCAGAAATTTCAGCTTACTAGCTCAAAGGATGGTTGAGATATCGCCCGGACAAACAAGAAAGCAAGAAAACAACCAGAGTGAAAACTGAGTACTCCCTTTCAGCGTGCGTCATTGCCGAGCCCCCTTCGGTGCCGGCAATGACGTTATGCAGCACCTGGAGATGGCAGAGAAAAGGTGCGGTGTACAACACACACAGATCAACATACTTGCAAATTGTACACCGCAGGGGCTCGGCAGTGACACACGCTGAAAGGGAGTACTCAGTTTTCACTTAGTCAGGTTCACTATGTTTTTTCGTTCAAAATCATTGGTAGATTAGCAAACCAATACATTTTTGGAAACGTTATTACATGGAAAATCTGAAAATCAATGTTTACATTTGCCAATTCCGACCAATTCGATTCGACCAATTCGACCAATCGACCAATTCCATTCGACCAATTCGACCATTCGACCATTCGACCAATCGCTTCGATCGACCATTCGACCATTCGACCAATTCGATCGATTCGATTCATCGAATTCGATTCGATCGACCATTCGACCAATTCGATTTGCCAATCAATTTGACCGACCTTTGCTTGTGTGGAACGGACTGTGAAAACGATGCGGACTATATTGTCGGATACGACACACAGGACAGTGATGACGAACTCTAAATGGCATATTCTGTAATCGTGTATATTTTGTCATTGACTGCCTGTGTAGATGTGAAGTTATACTGACTGCATGTGTATATATGATTTTGCTGACTGCCTGTGTATGTTTGGTGATATGAATCATTGTGACACATTTTGATGTTATTAACTGCCTGTACAAAATGATAACATGTATTTGATTATGCAACTTATCGCGAATATAAAGACAGTATTTTGCAATTCAAAACCTTTGATTCGTGTCTTACCATTCCCCATAGCACTAATTTGATACTTTCATTGGATTCCTTGTCCCTGAAAATATAGGTTTAGTATATTTTTAAAAGTTTTAGGGTAATTAGAGGCAGAAATAGAACAAAATATGTATTTTACAGTGGCCATTTTGAAAATCCAAAATGGCCGCCATACAGGTATCTCTCAAAATGTAAACATTGATTTTTAGTTTCCTTATGCGATAACCTTTCCAAAAATGTATAGGTTTGCTAATCTACCATGATTTTGAACGAAATATAATTTATTGACATAGTGAACCTGACTATCCGGTTGTTTGTTTGTTTGTTTTCTTTCTTTCTTTCTTGTTTTCTTGGTTGTCCGGGCGATATCTCAGCCATCCTTTGAGCTAGGAAGCTGAAATTTCGGCACAATAGTGAGCAAGTACTTTGTCAAAAACAGCGTTTTTTGTTTTTTGATTAATCAATTAATTGAGAAGTTATTTAATTATTAGCGATTAATGAAGTACTTATTTAATAAATTTAATTTCCTTTCTCTTCTGGCCATTATCTCAGGCACCTTTTGAGTTAGGAAGCTGATATTTGGACATGCCAATGACCAGGTGATTTGGCTGCAAAGACTATTTTTGATTTATTAATGAATCAATTAATCGATTAATTGTTTAATTATTCATTTAATGACTAAAAAAAAATTTCTTCTAACTTACAGATTCTGATGAAATGGTGGTGGTTTATGTGTTCTGTGACCGAATTGATTAATATAATTTTTTTTTTTAATGATTATTATGTATTTATTTTCATTATTAATCATTTATTTATTTTCTTTCTCATTTGGCCAATATCTCAGGCACCTTTTGAGCTCGGAAGCTAATATTTGGAAATGACAGTAATCAAGTGATGTGGCTGTCAAGGATATTTTTGATTTATTTATTAATCATTTAATCGATTAATTATTTATTGATTAATCAATTAATTATTTTATTTTTTATTAATGACTTATTTAAATATATTTCTAAAAGATACATCTTCGGATGAAGCACTAGTGGTTTAGTTATGCTATTAGCCAATTGATTAAGAAAATATTTTGTGATAATCTTTCATTGATTTTAATTACACAATTAATCAATCAATTATTGTACACCTCTCGCTCCCAATGCAGTCTCGATGAGCTGCACTGCGGTATTGCCGCGCTGTAGGATATTTAATTATTTGGCATGGGGGGGATTGGGGGCAGTGTACTTTGAATGTATCTGTACTTGTTGTGCACCGCTCCTTTCCGATGCCATCTCCAGGCATTGCAAAACGTCATTGCCGGGCACCGAAGGGGGCTCGGCAACAACGCACGCTGAAAGGGAGTACTCAGTTTTCACTCTGGTTGTTTGTTTGTTTTCTTTCTTTCTTTCTTTCTTTCTTGTTTGTCCGGGCGATATCTCAGCCATCCTTTGAGTGAGGAAGCTGAAATTTTGGCACAACAGTGAGCAAGTCCTTTTTCAAAAATAATATTTTTGGTTTTTTGATGAATCAATTAATTGAGGAGTTATTTAATTATTAGCGATTAATTAAGTACTTATTTAATTAATTAAATTTCCTTTCTCTTCTGACCATTAACTCAGGCACCTCGAGTTAGGAAGCTGATATTTGGACATGCCAAAGACCAGGTGATTTGGCTACAAAGGCTATTTTTGATGTATTAATTAATCAATGAATCGATTAATTATTTAATTATTCGATTAATGACTAAAAAATTTTTTTTCCTAACTTACACATTCTGATGAAATGGTGGTGGTTTATGTGTTCCATGACCGAATTGATTAATAATTTATTTTTTTAATGATTATTATTTATTTATTTTCATTATTAATCATTTATTCATTTTCTTTCTCATTTTAGCCAATATCTCAGTCACCTTTTGAGCTAGGAAGCTAATATTTGGACATGACAGTGACCAAGTGATGTGGCTATCAAGGATATTTTTGATTTATTGATTAATCATTTAATCGATTAATTATTTAATTTTTTATTAATGACTTATTTAATTAAATTTCTAAAAGATACATCTTCGGATGAAGCACTCGTGGTTTAGTTATGCTTATGCTATTAGCCAATTGATTAAGAAAATATTTTGTGATAATCTTTTATTGATTTTAATTATACAATTAATCAATCAATTATTGGACACCTCTCCCTCCCAATGCAGTCTCCATGAGCTGCACGGCGGTATTGCCGGGCGCTGGAGGCGCCCCGGCTATGCCGCGCTGTTGGATATTTAATTATTTGGCATGGGGGCGGTGTACTTTGAATGTATCTGTACTTGCTGTCCACCGCACATTTCCGATGCCATCTCCAGGTGCTGCATATCGTCATTGCCGGGCACCGAAGGGGGCTCGGCAATGACGCACGCTGAAAGGGAGTACTCAGTTTTCACTCTGGTTGTTGTACACAGCTCGTTTCCTATGCCATCTCCAGGCATTGCAAAACGTCATTGCCAGGCACCGAAGGGGGCTCAGCAGTGACGCACGCTGAAAAGGAGTACTCGGTTTTCACTCTGGTTGTTTTCTTTCTTTCTTTCTTGTTTGTTTGTTGTACACCGCTCCTTTCCTACGCCATCTCCAGGCACTGCAAAACGTCATTGCCGGGCACTGAAGGGGGCTCGGCAGTGACGCACGCTGAAAGGGTGTACTCAGTTTTTACTCTGTTTGTTTTCTTTCTTTCTTGCTTGTTTGTCCGGGCGACATCTCAGCCATCCTTTGAGCTAGGAAGCTGAAATTTTGGCACAAAAGTGAGCAAGTCCTTTGTCAAAAACGCTATTTTTGTACACCGCACCTTTCCTATGCTATCTCCACGCATTGCAAATCGTCTTTGCCGGGCACCGAAGGGGGCTCGGCAGTGACGCACGCTGAAAGGGAGTACTCAGTTTTCACTCTGGTTGTTTGTTTGTTTGTTTTCTTTCTTTCTTTCTTTCTTTCTTGTTTTCTTGGATCAATTGATTAATCAGCCTAGGTCATATAGGTCATATCAGCCTAGGTCATATCAACCTAGGTCATATATCTCAGCCATCCTTTGAGCGAGGAAGCTGACATTTCGGCACAATAGTGAGCAAGTCCTTTCTCAAAAACGCTATTTTTTGGTTTTTTGATTAATCAAGTAATTGAGGAGTTATTTAATTATTAGCGATTAATTAAGTACTTATTTAATTAATCAAATTTCCTTTCTCTTCTGACCATTAACTCAGGCACCTTTTGAGTTAGGAAGCTGATATTTGGACATGCCAATGACCAGGTGATTTGGCTGCAAAGGCTATTTTTGATTTATTAATTAATCAATTAATCAATTAATCGATTAATTATTTAATTATTCGATTAATGACTACATTTTTTTTTTAAAGTTAGATTCTGATGAAATGGTGGTGGTTTATGTGTTCACTGACCGAATTGATTAATAATTTAATTTTTTATGATTGTTATTTATTTATTTTCATTATTAATCATTTATTTATTTTCTTTCTCATTTGGCCAATATCTCAGGCACCTTTTGAGCTCGGAAGCTAATATTTGGACATGACAGTGACCAAGTGATGTGGCTATCAAGGATATTTTTGATTTACTGATTAATCAATTAATCAATTAATCGATTAATTATTTAATTATTCGATGAATTACTTAAAAAAAAATAAAAAAATCAGTCACAGATTCTGATGAAATGGTGGTGGTTTATGTGTTCCATGACCGAATTGATTAATAATTTCTTTTTTTAATGATTATTATTTATTTATTTTCATTATTAATCATTTCTTTATTTTCTTTCTCATTTAGCCAATATCTCAGTCACCTTTTGAGCTAGGAAGCTAATATTTGGACATGACAGTGACCAAGTGTTGTGGCTATCAAGGATATTTTTGATCTATTGATTTATCATTTAATCGATTGATTAATTATGGATTCATCAGTTAATTGTTTAATATTTTATTAATTACGTATTTAATTAAATTTCTAAAAGATACATCTTCGGATGAAGCACTAGTGGTTTAGTTATGCTATTAGCCAATTGATTAAGAAAATATTTTGTGATAATCTTTTATTGATTTTAATTATGCAATTAATCAATCAATTATTGTACACCTCTCCCTCCCAATGCAGTCTCTACGAGCTGCACTGCGGTATTGCCGGGCGCCGGAGGCGCCCCGGCAATGCCGCGCTGTTGGATATTTAATTATTTGGCATGGGGGCGGTGTACTTTGAATGTATCTGTACTTGTTTGTTTGTCTGTCCGCTCACTTATTCTTGCCTACAGGTCACAATTTTAAACAGATCTTCACGAAACTTCTCGAAATTGTAGGGTCCGTGGTCCGACAAAATCCTATATATCTTGGAGGTCAAAAGGTCAACATAGGCCAAAGGTCAACCACTTTTTAAAGTTTCTAAAATCCTAAATTTTCCTCCGATTGACTTGAAATTTGAATGGGACTTACATATCAGCCAACTGAATTCAACCACCAACTATTTTTGAGATCAACCTAGGTCATAAGGTAAACATAGGCCAAAGGTCAACCACTTTTTTCAAATTTCTAAAATCCTCAATTTTTATCCGATCGACTTGAAATCTGAATATTATTTTCATATCGGCTAACTGAATTCAACCACCAAGTATTTTTGAGGTCATCAACAACTTATATGCCAAAAACTTATGTTAGAGATTTTGTAGGGTGTTATAGTGCCTGTTTCATTGTCTGGAACCCAAAGTCAGTCCACCCCCACCCCCCCACCACCCCCCCCCCCATAATAAAATACAATCGGGCTTTGTTATAATAATAGAGAACGATGATTAAGTTCAGGAGATCAAGGGGAGGGAACGGGGTGATGTTAAAGCGAGTGGGCTAAACGTAAAAGTCAGGGTGAATCTATAGCTCTGCCTCCAGCTCGGTTCTAGTTCTCCCTCTCTCCCTCGATCCAGCCTCCTCCACCCTCCCCTCTCCGTTCGAGCCTCTCCCTCCCTTCCACTGCTCCATCTCCCCACCTCGCCCGCAGCTCATTGGGAAAAGGTACTGAATTGCTGCTTCTCACGCTTCGCCTCTTCATTTGATACAATGATAGGAGACGAGAGTGCCAGACAGTGATTTGTGCTTTGGAATACCGGTAGTAAAAACGTAACGGAAACACCAATTTACTGCAAACCTTGTTTACAGCATGGTATAGGTAAAACGGGCAATACCGTACTTAACTTCTCGGCGTTCTGTACGATTTATTCAATGGAGTACTGTACAGGAATTTCGTGACGTCATCATTCGATGCTTCATGGAAAGTTATTGTCTTTATTTATTTATTTTGAAAGCATATGAAACTTTTCCAAAAGTTTGCTCGATCTGAACTATCATCAAGTGTTGAAGGAGGTCGTTTGAAAATGTTCTTTGAAGTCGCTTTTGGTGCCTCGAAAGGCGATTGCGATTCGAGGGGCGAGTCCTGGGTGGTGCGTTCTGTTAGCCCTTGTGTTGGGGCGTCGGCGGACGCGTCCGCGATGTCTCAACAATAACGAATGAGTTTATGACGTTTTAAGCAAACTTTCCGATCGTGGTTCTGGCAGCACTTATTAAATCGAGCTAATAATTGCGCGGCCACGGAGCCTCGAAAGTCTTTTCCCCATTTCAAGATTGTGCTTGAAATTAAAATTCGTCTTGTCTGTGGTTTTTTTTTTTTCCGTTTGAGTTAACGGAAGGAATTCTCGGCGCGGCCTACACCCGTAGGCGAGGCCTACGACCTCTCCTAGTTTTGGCAGCGGGGCGGAGCTCGTTGCGCGCGGCCAGTGACGGGGGGGACGAGCCTCGCGTGTGCACCGAGTGGTACCGTACGCCCATTCCGTGCTGCGAACACCACTGAAAGCTGAATTCGGAAACTGAGAAGGGTGAGAAGTATATTTTTGAACTTGGAGGGAGTGGGTGGTGCTTTGAGGGGGTGCGTAAGCTCCACATTCGGACTGAATGTCACAAATATGATGGGCATTTGCGAAGGACGAAGGAGGGCTTGACCTACGTGTGCGAGCGAGATGGCTGGACATGGCAAGTGGTGTTTTGGAAGCAGCGAGGGACAGTTTCCCTTCCTTTTGTCCCTCCAAGAATCTGCGGATGCTGGATCATCTAGATTCTCTGCCAGGAAATTATATATTTCTGCTTCTTGAAAGTTGTGTGTCTTTCCAACTGCATGTTATTGTTGTCTTTTCCTTGCCATGCTATGTCTGCCCAGAGGTAGTTGTTGGGAGAGTGTGAGAGTGATAAGTAACATTGACGCATTTTCTGTTTCCTGTTTGCTGTCATTGCCTTTTGTGGACATTGTGCTGGCTTGGGGAGACAATTTTACATGGTTAGAATCTGACATTACCAAATAGTGATCTACCCTACTTGCTGATTGAACCACCCAGACCCCTTTGCCAAGTATATCGCATCTTCCCTTACAATCGCATTGTTTCTCCCCCCATGAAATGTTGGTGTACCGGTATGCTGAGATCTGATTGTGTTTATGGAATTTAGGTTTCTCTCTCTTTCTCTCTCAGGGTCATGGATGATATATTTACTCAGTGCCGTGAAGGTAACGCTGTGGCTGTCCGCCTTTGGTTGGACAACACCGAGAATGACTTGAACCAAGGGTGGGTCTCCAGCACGAAACTCATGATTACTATCTCATATATAATTTATTTGTCAGTTGTAAACTTCGAGACATTTGCACAAGTATGTCTTGTCGGCCTGTTTTTTTTTTTGCACACCTAGCATCGATCTTGGCTAACCCCCACTCTTGCAGGGAAAATGGCCTTAAAATGCCTGTTGTTGTACACCTAGCATCGATCTTGTACAAAGCACCCAAGTTGTACATTATATTCACTAAGGCTTCCTAAAAAAAATTGGGAGCTGCAGGAATGTGTCTGTTTGGTTTATAATGGAATGATAAAGCATTTACACATGAGTTCCCAAAAAAGGAGATTGTAGGTCTAGTTTTGTGTCAAAACAGAGGAGGGAGGCCAAGACTGCTGCTGAGAAGAGAACGTTTGTAATGGCAGTAGGTTGGGGGTCAGTGTATAGATGAAAGGCGAATAAGGAAAAGAGGAACTCTTTATACCTTGGAACCTTCGACATACGTTATGAAAGGTGGCCAAAAAGATTTGCCGATGACGTGTTGTACCTTTTGTTTATTTTATGTTCTTGTTTCGGATAATTTTAAGCCCACCTCGTAAAGTGATGACTTTTGGCCAACCCGAGCAGAGTCCAGGAATTGCAGCAAAACCATGAATGTGTGTGTGGCCATTTACAGTGATGGTACCGTAATTATCCCAAGTAGTAACTACATTTGTGGCTGAGTTTGTGTTGGGCTCTCAAGTCCAGTGAAGATGACTCCAGGTCGGTTTGACCATCGACTGCCATCAGTCTTGAAGGGGTCACAGAGGTTACGGCATTATTGAGGCAGAATCGCTGAATGAAAGTCAAATTGTGGCACAAGTTGATATTTCTTGTGGTCGTTCACGATCATTTGGATTTATCAAGGAATCTACAAAAGATGAACCCACAGAAACGTCAGCGCTTAGGATCGCCACCGTTTAGTTTATTAAAAACATAAGCTTTTCGAACATGATTACATGCCAATTCAGCAGAGTTTTGCTCTTGTCTAACAACCTTTGATGAAAAGTGGATTCACCACTGGATTCGGAACTGTAAACGGGAAGCAAAGCAATGGAAAAGGAAAGATAATGGATCCCCGGCCCCAAGAAGTTCTACATTCAACCCTTGATTACCAATATTATGGGGTCAGGTTTTGGGATACCAGTGGTGTGCTGCTGATTGTTTGCAAACTCCTTAATACTCCCACCCTCTGCCCCTTGTATATTGTTTTTATGCCTATGTTGACAAAGTCGCTGGAGACATGTTTTTGGGTTGTCCATCCGTCCGTGTGTCCATGATAGGTTTCCGTTACCACTTTAACTTAAGAACTTCTGAAGTAATCTAAGTCAAACTTGGTAGAAGTATGTATAACGATGCAAATATGAACTGATTAGATTATGGGTTCAAGAGGTTAAAGGTCGGAGGTCCCGTTTGGTAAAAATTCTGTTACTGTGCCTGTGAACCAGTGATGGGATTTTTTTACCAACTTGGTATAAGTATATATTATGATGCAAAGATGAACTGATTAGAATTCAGCATTCAGAGGTCATGTCAGGTAAAAATGTGATACTTGACAACAGCTGAAGGGATATAAATCAAACTTGGTACAAGTATATATATATATTGCCATGCGAATACCCTCCGGTTAATACCAGGGCTCGCGAATGACTGAACGGCTTTAATTGAGGCGACGACCATCTCGGATTTGGCTATAAACCGCGGGAGGAAGAAGTGAAGGGGAAGAGGCGGAAGCGCTTACCTATAGCGATCCAACCGCAGCTCCGATCCTGCAAGGGAATTAACTCAACGAACACACGATTTTGAATGGAAAGGGAAAATAATACAAGGGTTTATTTACAAGGATAGCGGGACAGGGAAATACGCGCCGGTAATAAAATGTCCTAAATCGGGATCCCGCACACCTCACCTCAGAGACAAGACAAAGGAAAATGAATTACAAAAATAACTGTACGTCGTGTAATGGTTCGTGGGTGCGAGCTTATCTGTCTGCAGTCTTGTCCACCGTCCAACGCGGCTCCAAGCTCCGGCGCGAGGAAGCCCTCCGTCCGCTTCGCCCACGCTCTGCTCGGCCCCGAGCCAACGCCCAACTCCAGGCTCCTCGTCGACCACCCACGAGGTCCGTTCGCTCACAGCACCAAAAGCACCGAGCACCGAGAAGATGGCGAACCCACGACCTCCAGGACCTCTCAAGACGAAGAGCCAAGAGCCAAGGATGAACAACGACTTGCGAAAGGGCCAGCACAACTCAATACCAAGCGCCAAGTCTCAGCACGACACAATACCAAGCGCGAACCATCAGCACGACTCAATCCACCAGAGCGAAGCGTCCAGAATGCCGCCAGCGAGTCCTTTTGTAACTTGGCATGTGAAGTCAGTTTTGGCGCGCTACCAACCAGAGTCTCATAGCTTCCCGCTGTCTGCCGAACCTCCTCGCGCCTTCCGCGCTGATTCGCTCAAGGTTCGCGCCTTCCGCGCCAACCAATCACAGTCCTCCTGGGCGTGGTTCCCAGCCTGCCTGGTGTCTGACGCCCACGCCGGTGTTGTACGTGACCGTTGCCTGTTTGTCTTCCTCAGTCTTTTTACTGTTGGCCGTTGCCTCTTCCACAGTCTTCCACAGTCGTTTACTTTTAATTTAATTACTGTTGCGCACTAAGGACCTATCTAAGTGTTTATATGAGTGCGTTGCCATAAGGGACACAGGTTTGATGACAGAGGGGACGACGAACAAAGGAATCTTATCCATAATCCCTGCACTATTTAGCACGCCCTGCTCCCTCGTAGCGGGGACACCAATACAGCTTATCCCAACAAACCGGACTAACCATAGAACTTATTACAAGGTAGATTCCCTATCGCCACAGACGAAGCATGATACCTATTCAGATATACCTGGCTCTATATATTACTCTACCCAAATTCATAACACAGCCCTCCCCCTCCCCCGGAACCATAGCTCCTGTTAGGTCCACTGCAGGCGCAACCATTCCTGTCTTAACACTTACTGTCTCACACTTAATTAACCTATGAAATAAATCAGGAGGGCTGTGGGAAGTGAGCCGGAGCTACTTACCTGTTCTCCTTAACATGCTTCTCCCCTTAACCATCATGCAATCAAATATTTACAATCATTTTGATTCGTCGTTCCTGCGGAGGGAGGAAACAAACAACACGCAAAACCTACCTTAACCACAAACCTTAACCTTAACCAAAAATTCAAAATTCAAAAATTCCAAAAACTCTAAACATTTGTACAACCCCAATCTACAGACCGTGTCCCCAGGTGGATGCCACAAGACGCAACCTTACCACAAGACGCAAACCAAGACGCATCCCAATGCACCCCTAAATTTCTGCGGGCCCTGTCCAGATGTTACAGGTGAGTGACATGGCTCGGTGGATTTCGCCCTCATTCATACAACACAACCCCTTAACCACTCATACTCATTCCAAAACTCATCACAACACTTAAATCATTACTAAGCACGCACTTATTTCACCCCCCCTGCAGGACCATGGCATAGATGTCATACGTGGTGTGCATTTCTCTCAACTAGGCAGCGGGGAGGTACCGCACAAGTAAGATGGTGGGGGCGCTTCAGGCTGTGGTGCCCGCAGTCCCAAAAACAAGTCACTTGACTGACAAGTTAATTGCCCCCCCCCCCCCCCCCCGCTTTACCTCTTGGCCCCGTGGCAGCCAAACAGCCCTTTCCGCCGTTACCCCGCCGGTGAGGGTCTCCAAACCTCAGGCTCCTCCGTGGCCTCCTGCTTCTGCACAGCTACATGGGTCGCCGGGAGTCTCCCTCACCCCAAGGCGCCCAACCAGACCCTCCACCGAAGAGCTCCAATTTCCAGATACCACTGGCTGCCAGGGGTAATTGCCGCAGAGGGGGGGGGGGGGGGGGGCACAGGCATCGCTCCTCAGAGCTTGATCTGTACCTGCGGACACACACACACACACACACACACACACACACTTCCTCCCCTGCTGCCATTCCATTCTCAACACATTTCCATAGAAGATGGTACAAAAGATGTTACAAAAAGTTGCCAATTGCCTGCCATTGTGTGAAATCCCCGTTCACCTTTAACCAATGCATTTCCATTAGCACATTTCAAAACTCTCAATAATTATCACTCACTCATATTTCCATTCTCCATGACCACATAAAAACACATAACCACAACACAAAAACAAACGCCACCCACAAGACTCTGTGGCACACATTCCATCCCCCCTCACCAACCATGTCATCACTCTCACCCGCCCCCAACTCCAAATTACATGTCCCAATTTACTAATCAAGTCCTGAAGCCTGGGACAGTAAACATCAAAACACTCACCTCAAGTGCCGGTAGTTGCAGGTTGGTCGGGTCCAAGAGTGCCATCCACCACTCCTTATTTCCCCCTCATCCTTCCAATCCACCCAGGAGCCTCTCGACCCATGTAGGAGCTCAATCTATCCCTGTGAACTATCTGTGGAAGGGTATGCGGGCCCATCTGAATTTTGAACACCACATCAGTCACCTGCCGAAGCACCACCCCGGGGCCCTTCCACGTTGAGGTGAGTTTTGGACACACCCCCTTCCTCCTCCGGGGCCAGTGGAGCCAAATAAGGTCTCCGGGAAGGAACCGAGGTGTGTGTGTGCCCGAGCGTCATACCGCGTTTTCATATGCGAGGAAGCCAAGCCAATTTGCTTCCTCGCAAATTCGTGAGCCTTCTCCATGCTCTTTCAAATTGGTTGCATAACTTTCCACAGATGCTTCACCCGGTTCTTCTGGTGACGGTCCCATCAACAAATCTGTGGGGACTCGCATCTCCCTACCAAACATCAACAAGGCGGGGGTGCACCGAGTGGTCGCATGCTGGGCGGTCCGGTAGGCCATCAGTATAAAGGGGAGGTGCTCCTCCAAATCCTGTTGGTTTTTGGGTGTAAAGAGGGCCAATTGGGTCAATAATGTGCGGTTGAACCTCTCCACCATCCCATCCAATTGAGGCCTAAGGGGGGTCGTCCTGGTCTTGTGAATTTGGAGGAGCTCGCACACCGACCGCAGGAGCGCGGATTCAAAGTTCCGGCCCTGGTCGGTGTGTAGCTCCCTTGGAACGCCAAATCGGGAGAAGAATCCCTCAACTAAAACTTGAGCTACCAGCTGGGCTTCCTGGTTGGGCAATGGGTAGGCTTCTGGCCACTTGGTAAAGTAGTCCATTGCCACCATAATGTACCGGTTCCCTCGGCGGTGGCTGGCAGGGGCCCCACCACATCTACTGCCACCCGCTCAAGTGGTGCCCCTACGTTGTACACCTGGAGTGGGGCCTTGCGCGCACGTGGGGGTCCCTTCTTACCGCGCCAGAGGTCACAGGATCTCACCCAATTTTGAATGTTCCTGCCCGAATTCACCCAATAGAATCTCTGCCGCAATTTGGACAAAGTTTTGGCCACGCCCAAATGTCCCATTGTCCTAGTCCCATGTACGTGCCCCATAACCACTTCCTTCAATTTGTTTGGTACAATTATCAACCAGGAAGCTACATCGCCCGTTGGTGTCACCCATTTTCTAAACAAATAGCCATCTTTCAACCCCAACATCTGCCACTGTGCCCAATGGGCCTTTACCTGGGCCCCATGTGGAGCAATCTCCTCCCAAGAAGGTCTTTTGTCCTCCTCCAGCCAATGAAAAAGGGGCCCCAAAACAGGATCCTCCCTTTGACTCTCTTGCCAATTCACATTGCCCAATTCAGGTGGGGGTTGTGGCAAAGTTCGCCTGGTCACTCTCGCTGCATATAGGCATGCATCAATTTGATCCTGCCCAATTGGATCCTTGGCGTCCTGTCTATCACAAAATTTGCATTGTGCCTCCCAACAAGGGCGCCGAGAGAGAGCGTCTGCATTGGCATGTGCTTTGCCGGGCCGATGTTGCACAGTGAAATTATACTGCTGCAGCCTCTCAAGCCACCTTGCAATTTGTCCCTCAGGCTCTTTGAACCGAAGAAGCCATTGCAAGGAGGCATGATCCACTCGGATCACAAACTCCCTCCCATAAAGGTAAGGGTGAAAGTGTCCAACTGCAGACAGTAGGGCCAATAGTTCTTTGTGGGTAACGCAATAATTTCGCTCGGGCCTCAAAAGTGCCCGACTGTAATACGCAATAACCCTCTCGACTCCCTGTTGCATTTGTGACAACACAGCTCCCAATCCTTCCTGGCTCGCATCTGTGTCCAGGATGTAATTGCCATCATCCGTCGGGTATGCCAAAACTGGGGCCTCTACCAGACGTTGTTTTAAGTGACTGAATGCCTCGATGCAGCTCTCTGACCATATTAATCGGGCTCCTTTCTCTGTCAATTTGTGCAAGGGTCTTGCAATTTCTGCGAAATTTGCCACAAATCTCCTGTAGTAAGAGCAGAGGCCCAAAAATCATCTGACCTCTCATATTTTTGGGGGCGGGCCACTTTCCCAGCCTTTACTTTCCCAGGGTCATTGGCCACACCGCTCTCACTAATCACGTGACCCAGGTAAGTCACCTCTCTCCTGAAAATTTCACACTTGCTCGGATTCAATTTCAACCCAGCACCCCTTAATCTCTCAAATATCTATGACAAATTTTTAGCAGCCTGTTTAAATGTGGGAGCGTGGACCAATACGTCATCCAGATAGACATGGCAAGTCTGCCATGGTAAGCCAATTAGAACACGTTCCATCAGACGCTCAAACGTGGCAGGGGCATTGCACAATCCAAAAGGCATGACAACAAACTGCCAGAGACCCTTTCCTGTGGTGAACGCTGTTTTCTCTCTCGCCTCTTTATCCATCTCCACCTGCCAATAACCCCTCTTTAAGTCCAATGTCGAACACCATTTTGAGCCTGAAACGGCATCGAGGGTGTCATCAATCCTTGGCAGGGGATATGAGTCCTTGAGTGTCACGTGATTGAGCTGGCGGTAGTCCACACAGAACCGAGTGGTCCCATCCTTCTTTTTCACCAGCACAATGGGTGACACCCAAGGACTCACCGAGGTCTCGATAAGTCCGGCTTTTTCCATTTTGCTCACCTGTTCTTCTGCCTCCTCTTTCTTAGCGAAAGGGAGCGCCTTGGCGGTTGGCGAACAGGCCGAGCCTCGCCAGTACTAATTTGGTGCCTGACGAGACCTGTGCGTCCAACATTCTCGGCAGCGAGAGAAAAAACATCCAAGTTCTTACCAACCAAATTGTGCAATGTCTCTACCTGCTCCGATGTTAGGCCCCCTTCAGAGCGTGTCATCATGTCCCGCACTCCCTCTGGCCAAACACATTTCCCCAAATTTTCCCCTCTTTCCGGCTGTACTAGCAAGCATGTGGATCCACTTCCTCCGGTGACCCCTACTACACTACTGCATTTGGCTGCGATGGCTCCGCCCCTTACAGTGTGGGGGCTATCGGACAAGTTGAGCAGCCTAACTGCAAACATAGGCCCACGGGTGTCTTCGAGGGTGCGACCCACCATCAATCCCTCGGTCCCCTGCGAGGACCACAACTCCACTAGCCCCAGCTGGCCAATGGGTTGAGCACCTGCTGCTAACTCCGCCATCACCACTGTCTCGGACCTGGGAGGCACGGTCATAGTGCGTGGCACCTCCAGCCACGTCCCCTGCACCTCCTCGTCATCCCCCAGTCCCACCAACTGCAGCCTCTCAGTGCCAAACCACATATGACCACGCCCAAGGTCTAGTTGGCAGTCATGTTCCACCAGGAAACTCAAGCCCAATAGACACTGATCGCACACCTCCGCCACCCATGCAACCACGCTGACCTCCAGACCACCCAACTCCATCCTCACCACTCCGTGTCCCCATATTGGCGCCGTTGCCCCCGTAGCCAGTTGAAGGCTGTGTCCTTCTACCCTATCAATTTAGTCCCAGCCTCCAACACTCTGGTCTAGCACACTCAGATTGATAATGGTGTCACTGGCTCCAGTGTCCACCACAGCCTCACAAAATTCTCCCTCAATTTTGCATCTAACCCTTAGATTACCCGTGCCAATTTTTCCACAATTTACTATCTTCATCAAAGGAGGGCGCTTCTCCACACACTTGCCAGCCGAGCATGGCCCAGTATGCTCGGCTCGTTCTAGTTTCCCGCACACTCTATTGCGACAGGCCCAGTCCGAGGTGGTGGTCCTCTTTCTGGCGCCTGTGGACCTACTGGGGGCCCCCTCCTTTCTGGACTGTGAAGCCTGTTAGGAGGTGGTTGCCGACAATCCCTCTGCCTGTGCCCTCTTCTCCCACATCTAAAACAAGTCCCCATGAACAGACCCCTCTGGTACCCAGGCGGAGCACCCCTTTCTCCTGGCCCAACCCAATGAAAATCAGGCCATCCTGATGGCAAACCTGGGCCAAACTGCCGTGACTCACTCCCTGCAAATTTGTCCCCGGTCAAATTTGTCAGCTGGCGGCTGATCCCCCTTAACATTCGGCCTATGTCATCCTCTGGCTTCTCCTGATCCCACACCTCTGCCTGCAGTACCGTCACAGGTGCCCTCTCTGATGCGCGGTTCGACCTCCTCAAAAAGGTCAGTCTCACCGTGCATTCCACCGCCCGGTGCACCGTGGGCGGGTCCTGCAACTCCACTAACGTCCGGACCTCGGGATCAGGAATAGCAGCCATAAATTTCTCTATCGCCAGCTTGTCCCACGCCTGTGTTGGTAGGTCCCGGTATGCTATCCTCACAGATTGGTAAATATCCTGGGCCATCTCCTGCATCGTCTCGTTGGGCTTTTGCCGACGATGCAGCAGCTGCGCCCTGACCAGGTCGCACCTTGCACCTGTCCCATACCTGTGAGTCAAGGCCTCACAAATGGCCTTGCTGGTCAATATTCCCTCTGGGACTACATTTAGTATGTCTGCGGCTGGCCCCTGCAGTGTCGCCACCAGATTCCCCATGCGCCCCCGCTCTCCCCAACCATTGAGCTGAGACACGCACTCAAATTGTGTCAGAAAGCCTCTAGACTCCTTGATCCATCAAAATGTACGAGGGGATTGTTTTTCCAGAGACTCTATTCCCCGATTCCTCTGTCCAAATCCAGCCAGGGGCCAAAACACCCCCCCAACTGGGTATTCTGTTTCGGAGCCTCTGGTGTCCAAATGTGGCTCGTGGTGAGGGTCTCCTGGGTCACCTTAATCTGATCCTTGAGATGTTTAATGGACCGACTCGCCTCTTCTCTTCGGCTTTCTTGGACCCGAACAACCTCCGCCTTGATGGTATTGTCCCAGGTCTCCAGTCGCTCCTGCATCAAATCATTCACTCGTTCGTCATCCAAATGTGGCCCCCACAGGCCTTTTTCAATTAACCCCCTCTCCTGCTCTGTTATGCGGGCTTCCAACCCTTTTACCGCTTCGGCCAATTCGCGCCCCTGTTGTTTGAGCAGTCCCCATTCCTCACTCTGTTGTCGCATTCTGGCATCCACCCGGCCCCGCTAGCCTTCCAGATCTCCATTTACTTTATCAATTCTGGTATTTGTGGCCCCAATTCTATCCTCCAATTTTTCCCCCATTCGGACAGCCTGGGTCATGCCCTGCTCTATTTTTGACATTAATTCTTCCCGTTTAAGTTCAATTTCCACCCCCACTGATTTTTCCATCTCCCCCATTTTAGTTTCTACTTTAGCCTCAAATTCCCCCAGTCTGTCCGTAATTTGGTTTTGCACTCTCCCTTCTATGCCATCAATTCGTTCCCCCCAACTGCTGTGTCATTTCCCCTATTTTTACTTCCAATTGTTCATTACTTTCCTTTATATCATTTCCTTGTTCATTCATTTGCTCATTCATCCCCTCCATTATCCCCTCTAATCCATCAATTTTGCTTTCCATCCCTTCAATTTGCTCTTTCAATCCCTCCTTCAATCCATCAATTTGCCCTTCTAATTCTCCCTTTAATCCCACAATTTTGTTTTCCATTCGCTCACTCCAAGCATCCATTTTGTTTTCCAGCCCCTTCATGTCTCCTTTCAATTCATTCCTTTGGGAGTCCATTTTTTCATTCAACCCATCAATTTTATTTTCCAGCCGCTCACTCCGAGCATCCATTTTGTTTTCCAATCCCCTATCTGCTCACTCTGAGCATCAATTTTGCTTTCCATTCACTCCAGAAATTGCATTAAGGCCTGGTTATCATTCGGGACCGCCTTGATAGCGGGGGTGGCTCCATCGCTATGCTCAACCCCAACTATGTCCGACTCACTTCCAATGCTCCCTGCATCTTCCATCCTTTCTTCCATATTGCTCATCTCTCCCATCCGTAAAGAAGAGGTCGCTTTCACGCGCAGATTTTACAACAGGAACAGATTTAATTTTAACTGACGCGCTGTTCGCGCACCGATCGACAATGCAAATTTATCGCCCCAGACTACGAAAATTTTGCGTCCAAATTCTCCACACTCGTGACACCAATTTATAACAAGGTTCAATCCCACTCCTGAATACCAGTTGTTGTGTGAATAGCCTCCGGTTAATAATACCAGGGTGACCGAACGGCTTTAATTGAAGCGACGACCAACTCGGATTCGGCTATAAACCGCGAGAGGAAGAAGTGAAGAGGAAGAGGCGGACGCGCTTACCGATAGCGATCCAACCGCAGCTCCGATCCTGCAGGGGAATTAACTCAACGAACACATGATTTTGAATGGAAAGGGAAAATAATACAAGGGTTTATTTACAAGGATAGCGGGACAGGAAAATACGCGCCGGTCATCAAATGTCCTAAATCGGGATCTCGCACACCTCACCTCAGAGACAAGACAAAGGAAAATGAATTACAAAAATAACTGTCCGTCGTGTAATGGTTCGTGGGTGCGAGCTTATCTGTCCGCAGTCTTGTCCACCGTCCAACGCGGCTCCAAGCTCCGGAGCGAGGAAGCCCTCCGTACGCTTCGCCCATGCTTTGCTCGGCCCCGAGCCAACGCCCCACTCCAGGCTCCTCGTCGACCGCCCACGAGGTCCGTTCGCTCACAGCACCAAAAGCACCGAGAAGATGGCGAACCCACGACCTCCAGGACCTCTCAAGACGAAGAGCCAAGAGCCAAGGACGAACAACGACGAGCGAATGGGCCAGCACAACTCAATACCAAGCGCCAAATCTCAGCACGCCGCAATACCAAGTTTGAACCATCAGCTCGACTCAATCCCCCAGAGCGAAGCGCCCAGAATCCCGCCAGCGAGTCCTTTTGTAACTTGGCATGTGACGTCAGTTTTGGCACGCCACCAACCAGAGCTTCATAGCTTCCCGCCGTCTGCCGAACCTCCTTGCGCTTTCCGCACTGATTCGCTCAAGGTTCGCGCCTTCAGCGCCAACCAATCACAGTCCTACTGGGCGTGGTTCCCAGCCTGCCCGGTGTCTGATGCCCACGCCGGTGTTGTACGCGGCCGTTGCCTGTTTGTCCTCCACAGTCTTTGTAAGGGAAGGGAATTTAATTGCTGTTGTGCACCAAGGACCTATCTAAGTGTTTATATGAGTGCGTTGCCATAAGGGACACAGGTTTGACGACAGAGGGGACGACGAACAAAGGAATCTTATCCATAATCCCTGCACTATTTAGCACGCCCTGCTCCCTCATAGCGGGGACACCAATACAGCTTATCCCGACAAACCGGACTCACCATAGAACTTATTACAAGGTAGATTCCCTATCGCGACAGACGAAGCATGATACCTCTTCAGATCTACCTGGCTCTATATATCACTCTACCCAAATTCATAACAATATATAATGATGTGATAATGTGGGAGGAGGCATATCGGTCGAGGTCATGATGTCGAAGAGTGCCATTCTAGTTTATTTGAGCCTTGCCTTCCAACTTAAGGGAATATTCTAGGGAGGTAAGAATACATGTGTGTGGCCTTAGACATAATTATTTTTAATCCGTTGTGTTTTTGTGATATCCCTAATTTACAAACTGATTTAGTAGCCCCCAACTGAGCATTAGCCCAACTGGGGTTTATATTTTGGGGCATGTTCTTCTGCAGCCGCTACTCGAAAATGACGATGCTTTTCTTTCATATTTGGCACATGTATGCAATATCTGGGGATGATGAACCACACAATGTCTGGCCATTTTGGGATCAGAGCCAATTTGGAATTTTGGAAATAAATAAAAAAGTTTTGAGAGAGAATAGTACAGAATTGCCTTTGCTTTTGGGAACGTATCATTTTTTGGACCTCCGGTTCGGGGTTGTTCCAAGTGCAGCTCGGATCCAGAACTTCTCCTTCCGTCTCAATCAAAGTTAAGTTTTGAGAACCAGATCTGTCATGTTTTATGTTATATTTTAGTCTCTGTGTGCTCTTTGTATTTTAGTCAAAAATTTTCCATATTGATATTGTACCTTGTTGTCAATATTGTTACCCTCGCCAGAGGAGAAGGTATTGTATTTGAGTCTATTTGTTTGTCTGTCTGTCTGTCTGTCTGTCTGTCCGCACAGAATAAATATGATTTTTTTCTGCAACCGTTGGTCTGATTGGCAGGAAATTTTCACCATTGGTGCTCCTCCTGTATAATTTTTAATGATAATTATGACGTCATTGATCACGTGGTACGGTCGTGATCTTGGAAAAAAACGATAAACTTTGCACCACTATATCTCCGAAAGTGCTGCATAGAAAAAATTGAGAAATGGCTCATAGTAAAGAACCTCCATGGGGAATAACATATGTTAATGATGTCATAGGTCCATCCATTATGACGTCATAATTCGACAAGTACAAAACTTCATCCAATCAAGATTAAATTTGTTGAGCGTCATCTAGGGATAAATTGGTGGAGACAAAGAAAAATAATGATGATGTCATCGGTCAGGTGGTTCGCCCGCCATATTTGTTTTAACATAAAAGCCTTAAAAACCACTAAAATTAACACGTCCTCCCGAGGGTCTGTAATCTCTTATTTCTCTTTCTTGTTGAATTTGTTTTTTCGTGCAGGCGATGCCTTCTTGGATAGCCGGAGCTTAATCGTCTCGGTTTTTGAGGTTTAGTCATTCCGTTTTGCTCTAACCTCCTGTAACTGCCCCCCTACCTCCAAAAATTGTCATTCTGCGTTTTAGAAGTTATCCCATTCCCTCTCGCTTCAAAAATTTACCCAAAAACAAAGCCATCTTATTCTGCCTTTTACTTGTGCTTCCTGTACATCTCTCCTTTTCCTCTATCATTTTTTCAATATCTTCATTGAAGAAAACGCGTATTTCTTCTTCTTTTCAAAGCTTTTGAAAACATTAACTCTGAACTTCCCTTATTTCTCTGGCATCAGCACCCTACACGTTCTTCTTCATCACTATTCTTCCTCTTCTTCTTCTTCTTCCTAAGGCATATATTGCAAACTTGTTTCTCACCAAACTGCTTGGTCTGTCATCCATCATCAGGTTCCTACAGCAAGACCTTTCTCCATGCCTTGAACCAAAATTCCATCCACCTTCCCATGATCTTTATTTCAGAATTTTAAATATGGGAATCTTGAGATGTCCAGTTTGCAGAGGTTATCTGCACACAATCAAATCACCTTCACATTATTTTAGTGTCAAACCCTTCCGTGTCAGTACCCTCCCCCACATATCCTACAAGCTGTGTCCCCCAACTCCTCCCCCTCCCTCCCCCTTTCCAGTCCCACTCCCTGACCCCATCCCTCACCCTTGGAGCATCCCACCAGTCTTGCACCCTCCCAACGCCTCCTCTCCTGTCCCTCGATGAGTGGACCTCAAACATCTGAGGCCTCTGCTCCAACCTGACACATCTCTCAATCCAAGCTGCTACTGACAGCCCAGAAATCATCTGTTTAAAAGAATTCTTCCTCCCATAGGACATCCCTGACTACTTTGCGTCTCTCCCCAACTTGTGTCTGATTTGATGGGCCTGAACACCGGCCTGGCGGCGGAGTTATTCTTCCATCAATAACTCAATTTCTCACTATCCGTGTACTGATCTTTACACCTCCCAACCCACAGGAGTACCTTTGGCTGTGACTTCCACTCCACTCCCAGTTCTTGTTTGTCAGCATGTTGTACCGTCTTCCAAACAATGACGACTCCATCTACATCTCTCTCAGACAACATGGACAAACATTTAACCACTCATCCCAACTCTCTCTTCCCCATATGTGGTGATTTAAATTGTTACCATGCAACTTGGCTGGGTATTAATGCCTCTCTCACCAGCCATGGCACTTCAGCAAAGGACTGCTGTGACTACATAGGATTGCTTCATTCATGTGAACTTTCCACCCCAGATTTCTCCCAATAACAAATCCTCCCTTCTCAACTTGGTGATTACAAACTTACTCGCAAATGTCTCCTGCTCTTCCTTTACTACAATTGGTTCATCTGATCACATGCTTGAGAGTCAACATGTCTCTGCCATTACGTCTGTTTCTGGTGTATGCTCTCCTTACATGTCTTCCTCACTTCAAATGGCACCACAGCCAACTCCACAAGAGAACCGAGAGAAGGTTCTGCGTTTGCTTCCAAATCTTGTGTCCTCAACTCCTCGCTCTCTGTACACACCCTTCACAGTTGTAGCCAACTGCACCTGGACTCTGTATATTTTGCATCTGAGAAGGTGGAGAAGATTTTCAACCCTCAACTCTGATTCTGGTGCTGGACTGGATGGCTCCAGCCTCTGTGTCGTAAAAACCTGCTCAGCTGCTCTTGCACATCCCCTCTCTACCCTTTTCACCCTATCATTTGCTCTAGGTCATTTTCCATCTGCTTGGAAATCAGCCAACATAATTGCATTATCCATTGCAACATCATTGCATCAGTCCAAAAAGGTGCAAACACCGATCCCCTCAATTGCAGACCTATCGGCTTATTGCCAAGATAATGGAATAAATCATCACAGTTGTTATGGAATCCTTCCTTTTCTCCAACAGAGTCAGATTATCGATTTGGTTTCGGACCAGGTCACTCCACCATGGGATGGCTGCTTCTACGTACCCAGCAATGGACGGAGGCCCTCAATGTCAGACATAAGATCAGGACCGTCTCGCTGGACATGTCTCATGCTTTTGATATAGTCACACCCCGCCTTGCTCTCCAAACTCTCTGCCTATGGCATCCAAAGCCAACTCGACACATGGCTTACTGACTTCCTCTACTCTTATAGCCAAACCCCAAGGCAGTGTTCTGGGCTGAGTCCTTTTCCTGATCTTCATCAATGATATGTCTGACTCTCTGGAAATCCTTTTTATACTGCAGCCTCTTCCATATCTTCAGACCTTGAAAAAAATCACAAGCTGGTCAAACACTTGGAATATGTCTTTCAAGCCTGACAAATCTCATACTCTCAATATATCTCTCTGAAAGGGCTGTCTGGCAACCCCACCATATACTTTTTTAAAATCTTCTTTAGGAAGTTCAGTCCTTCAAACTCCTGCATCTCAACTATCAGCCATGATCTCTCTTGGGCAAATCACATTTCAAAGTTGGCCTCCAAAGCCAGCCGACTGGGCATCCTCCGTCATCGATGGGTCTATCACTTTCCCATCGCAGACAGGTCGATGGTTTCTCGGTCTTCTTCCACATCCTTTCTATTCTTGCACCCTCTGTTCTTTCTGTGGCTTGTCCCCAAATCCCCCCCCCCCCCCATTCCCTCACCCCCAGGTTCCTGCAGAGATCACACGGTCCTCTATCAATATTCTTTTTCCTGCCTGTGGAACCAACTTCCACATTCACTTCAATCTCAGTCTTCCCTCCAGGTCTTCAAAACAGCTGTTCACCACCATCTCAGATCATCCCCATTACAAAGCCAAGATCTTTTCTACCCTTGCTAACCTCCCCACCCACAAGCCCTTCACCATCAAAATTTTTCCTACCTGAGTGATTCCTTCTCTATCCATCTTGTCCACTTTCTTGCCTCAATTCTTCCCCACACCCATTGTTTGTCCCAGTCTCCCTCTGTTTAGCCATTCAACTCTGCTGTTGGTACCCTCTGCCTACCCCCCCCCCCCCCTCTGCCGTTCCTTTTTTCCTGTTGCAATCTGATCCGTTCAGTGTTTTAGCTTTTTCACCAGCTTTGCCTCTGGATACAAAATAAAACAGGTTTATATACACTTTACCATCTCCACTGCCAACTCATAACTTTGAATTACTTCATTATTTATATGCACTTTTCCATCTCCATTACAAACATGTCACCTTGAATTATTTATTTATATACACTTTTTACCATCAACATTACGAACACACCACTTTTATTTATTTATATGTGACCACCAACACCCAATTTGTGAACATCTGTGAGAAGGACAAGACGTTGCTGTTTTCCTGGAATTTAATAATAACTGGCAGAGGGAAGAAATTACAGGAGAGCAAATGTATTTCCTTCAACCAACAATGAGAGCACAACAACTTTGAACCACTAGATTACAAAAATAGGCAAGTCTTTGTATGATCAAAATACTGTACAGTACTTTGTGCACACAATGTAGATCTTCATTACGTAGGCCTTCCATATACATTACGGTCTGTATTTCAATTTTTTAAATTATGTGGCCGGAGGCATTATGGCCGGAGGTGGCCGGAGGCATTATGTTTTCGGGCCCGTCTGTATGGGCTAAACCTCATTTTTCTCAGCAACCACATGTCCGATTGAGACAAAACTTTCAGGGTAGGAGTGACACCCATGAAGAATGTTTTTATGATATTTGTGATGTCATATGTCATGTGGTATGGCAGCCGTCTTTGATTAAACGCAAATAATAAAAAATTATTTCTTGGAAACCGCTGAATGGAAACATTTGAAACTTGGCACATTGTCAAACTACTCTCAATGGGGAACAATAGCATGATAATGATATCATAGGTGAAGTGATATACCAGCCATAAATGTTTTAATCGAATTCCTTATCCTAAAAATCTGAAATTGCATGCACATGATCTATGACCCATTTGTATTGAAATATTAAATTTATGACATTACAGGTCGCATGGTTTGGCAGCCACATTGGATTTAACCTAAAACCTTTAAAAAAAAATCTCCCAATCCACCGAAGCGATCAACTCAACTTTACGTGCATCATCAACGAGGCATGGTGATTAAAAATTGATCACGAAAACGTCATCGGTCAATGGTGTGGCAGCTATATTCGATTGAAGGAAAATATTAAATGATTATATCTCAGAAACCGCTTGAAACTTTACAAATGCCATCTAACACCATTGCTGCATATAATTTGAAAATGATGACGTCATAGGTGACGTGGTTTGGCAGCCATCGTGGATAGAAAAATGAACCTTTTCTGATCGACACGAAACTTCACAAACGTGATCCCCGAACCATACATATGCAGAGTTTACGTTTTTGATGTCATATGTCACGTGGTTTGGCAGCCATATTGGCTTGAAAGCCGATATTAAAAATAATGCCTTCTCCGAAACCGCTTCACCAATCGATGTGAAACCTGTCATATCTGGTAAAAATGTGATACTTGCGAACAGGTGAAGTGATATAGATCAAACTTGTTTATTTTTAGGACAGTCAATGAGGGCATCTACCAGTTGTCACTGGCAGGGTCTATGTGGAGGCATATTGGTGACGCGGTCAAATTGCTCTAGTTTTTCATGGTCTAAGGCTCGTAGTGGAGCTGCCACACACACAAACATGGACATACAGAAGAACATACGAGACACAACACAAGACTGTTAAACGAGACAAACACAGCCACTGAGCTTTGGGGAAAGTGCCGTCATTCCCTGGGGTACTCTGGGTAGCAGTGAGGTCACCACAATGGCTCCGCCTTTCTCACCACACACAGCGGGGCATTTCCGAAGGAGGAATTTCCTCCTCCCCATGAATACCAACCTATGGGGATTGTCCATGCTCTTATCCTCTTAAATGATAAATGTCAACCAAGGAAGCAGCACGTATCATTTTTAGTCTTTGCTATGACTCAGCCGAGGTTTGAACCACCGACCTCCGAGACCTGAAGCGAATGATCTAACCATTAGGCATTACATCACCGGATATCTAACTAATGTACTATTACACAATTGTTACATTGTCATTCCACATGCAACAAGCAATTCACACTTGTGTGTCTGTTGTACGGATTTGGGCTCAAAGGTCGCATACCGGCAATGTGGACCAAAGCAGGCCCATCCTTGTGTCAACCAACTATTATTTCCAACCATTGTGCATTCATAACAATTTCTACCCAAGCTGCAAAAGGAATGATATCTACTCACTCGCAAATGCACCATCGCATAAATGTTTCAAATCTACCATCTCGGCATACACAACTGGATTTTGGAAGTTTGGCCGCAGGAGTTTAAAGGGCCAGAGTACGAAGAGAGCACAGGACAAGTGTATGCAATATCGGAGACTTGACAGTAGAAAACAGAGAGAGAGACCATCAACTCAACTGTGATGTGTGAGCAACAGACCCTGTGCTTCGGCTTCTTCGCGGGAGATTCCAATAATTTGTGAGAACTTTAGATTCCAAAGAAATTTCCATCCTCTTCCTCCTCAACCTCAACCTCCTCTTCCTCCTCTTCTTCCCCACACTTCCTTTTTTATTTTCCTTTTTTTTTTTTACACTGTTTCTTCTAGTATGTTACCTTCTGACACACCTATCCTTATCCCCACACTCTCAGAACTAGCTTTTTCTTCTTCTTTTTCATCATAGCCTCTACATTGGTAAATTTCCATCCCACTATTCTCCCTATTCAGAGATGATCATGGCTTCAGCCCCTTGCACTGGGCTTGCAAAGAGGGACGAGGAAACATTGTTGACATGCTGGTGATGCGAGGAGCACGGGTGAACATCATTAACCGAGGGGACGACAGCCCATTACACCTTGCAGCTAGCCATGGACATCGAGATATCGTGTTGAAAGTAAAATGGGGGCAGGGTGAACCCATTACATTTTTTTTGTGTAGTTACACCATGATTAATGTGGTCTTACCCTAACAGTAACAGCATCATATTCCTAAGAGTTGTTCTTTGTGATGTTGTACAGTTACTACAGCAGAAGGCAGATGTAAATGCGATGAATGAACATGGAAACACGTCGCTGCACTATGCCTGCTTCTGGGGCCATGACCTTCTGGCTGAGGTACAGGAGATTGAGGGAGAAAATGGATTATTTTGGTAGAAGAATCAATTCTGGTAAAAACATTAGGACATTAAAAATCAGTAGATAGCATACCTCCACCAGGTGAACAGTTTACGTTTTGTGTCCCAGAGTAGACCAGAAAATCACAATACAGAATCACATTTAATCAAAATCATCCGTCCACAACTTTTTGAGATATCCTCCTTTGTATCGTTTTTGGCCCTGTCTCTCAATGCTGAAGAAGTACTGAGAAAAATTCTACTAGGCGGATCCGGATCCGGATCTTCACCAAAATTCAATCGATTCTTCCTTGTCACACACACAACCTGTCTACCGAGTTTTGTCCAAATCAGTCCATAACTTTTTGAGATATCGTGCTATGTATCAGTTTTAACCCCATCACTCAATGGTGAAGAATCACTCAAAATTATACTAGCCGGACCCGGATCTTCACCAAAATCTAATCATTTCGTCCATGTCACATACGCTACATCTCCGCCAAATTTTGTTCAAATCCGTCCACAACTTTTTGAGATATCCTCTTCACAAACAAACGGACGGACAGACAGACAGACAGACAGGGGTGAAAACATATCACCTCCATCCACCTTTGGTGGCAGAGGTAATAAAAAGAAAGAAAATGTGAACATTAGACAAAGCAATTTAGCCTGTGTTGCTTCCTTTTTCTTTTTTTTCCAACATGTATGACAGCGATAATGAGTACAACAGAGCACACAGGAAAGAGAGAAACATCCAATAGACGACTTTATGCAGGCAGATTAACATTATGATCTTGGCCACCGAAGGTGATGGAGGTAATGTTTTCATCCATCTGTCCCGTCTGTGAGCAGGATATCTCAAAAAGTAACAAACGAATTCTGACAAAACTTGGTAGAGAAGGTTGGGTGCGTGACTAGGAAGAATTGATTCGATTTTGGTGAAGATCCGGATCCGAATCGAATCTGACACAATCATTATTTATTTTTAAAGTGATTCTTCGCCATTGAGAGAAGGGGCGAAAAACGATATATAGCATGATAGTTCAAAAAGCTTTGGGCAGATTATGACAAAACCTGGTAGATGAGTTGGGTCGGTGACAAGAAGAAGCCGATTCGAGTTTGGTTCAGGTCCGGAAGTCGATGCGGCTTATCAGTGGCATACAAAATGTAAACTGTTCAGCTTGGCGGAAGTATGCATTCTACCGAGTGCCGTTCTATTTTCTTCTGTTTCTGCTTTTTCACACATTAGGGAGAAGTGGAAAGGGTGTCTATGAATGATCTTCCTGCCAGGATGCTATTCATCTTTTTGACAAATATTTGGTTAATGGTTAGACTTTTCCATGCTCACAATGTAGTAGTACGGTGTGTTTTTATGTATTTATTTGACAACCCTGAATAATTCCCATGCAGTAAAAACTACATCAGGAACCTAATATTATGCATAAATGTAGCCTAATGTTACAGAAAGACGTAACATGATGCACACAATTGATTGATAACCCGAAATGAAGTGCTGAAAGTGTACACCGCCATGTTGCAGGCACAAATTCATTCTTCGCAGCATGCTCTCCGACAGATTATGGCATTTATTGGGGAATATTGCTGATTGTATCACTGATTAATGCTTTCAATTCACCAAGAGTGTGTGTATGGTAGTGGACACTACATTCTTCAAATATCCCTACAAAAGGAAATCTGGCAACGTAAGATCTGGGGATTGAGGTGACCATAATACCTTGGACACTACACAGTCACCAAAGAGTAGCCCACGTTTGGTCATGCCGTATTGCGGAGTGTGACTTATGGTCCCATCTTGCTGAAACCATCCTTGGTTGATTTAGTCTTCTTTAAGGTGCCCAAAAAACTCATGGATTATGTTGATATAACGTTCTGAGTTTACCGTTTCTGAATCCTGAGAAGAAAATTGGGCCAATAATCATTTGCCGACTTACAGCACCCCAAGCACCAATTTTCGCAGAATGGTCTTTCTTGCATTGTATAGGGTTGTTCACTTTGCCGTAAACGAGTGTTTTGTGAATTTTCATGCCCAGAAAGATGAGACCTTCATGTGTAAAATCAATACAACATCCAAAACAGTCTTGTTCTCTTGCCATCTTCTGGAGTCACTCACAGGAGGCTGCACGATTCTCTTTATCTGGCTCCAGTAACTGATGCACTGCATGAATTTTGTAGGGACAACGTTTTTTTTAGTCTTGACCACCTTCCTTGCACTGGAACGTCTCTGAAACGTCTCTGATTTCTTCAGGCTTCCTTCCATTCTTTCCTGCACTTCATCCACTTTTTCTGGTGTAACAAAACTTGGCTGGTGCATGTGCTTTTCAGCTTTTCAACTATCACACAGCCTGTTTCCCTGAACTGCTTCACCAGTTTCCACTGATTTTGAAGGTTTTGTACCACAACCAAAGAGACTTTTAAATGCAATTTCACATTTTCTAAAGGATGCACTCTTGATGTAATATTCGACGAGAAGCACGCGCTCTTCCACAGTGAGCGCCATGGCGTGGCTGAGTGAAAACCGTTAGACGTCATGTCATGCCAGGTCACGTGATACCTGATAACCCTCAGGATTATTTTGCGTCTTTCTGTAACATTAGACTACATTTACACAAAATATTAATTTCCTAACGGATATAGTTTTTAGTGTGTGGTAATTATTTAGAGTTCTCAAATACAATTACAAATCACCCTGTAGTAGTAGTAGTAGTAGTCGTCATAGTCGTTGTCGTAGTAGTCGTAGTAGTAATAGTAGTCTTAGTTGTAATTGATTGATTTACTTGTGTTTAATTTTTTTGCAGGCAGAGTAACAATTATTTGTGTGCTTTGACAGTGGCTCACTGGTTATATCTGTCTCTTTGCGGACTCAGGAATTGGTGAATGGAGGAGCATTGGTTAGTCTGTGCAATTGCTATAATGAGACTCCATTGGACAAGGCCAAGCTGCATTTGCAGCGTCTGCTGAAAGGTAAAAAGCAGGACATCAACATAGATAAATGCACAGATTTTTCCAATTTCATAGAACTTCCTTCTATCTCCTTGGTTTACAGTTGCTTCTTCTTTTTCCTCTTTATTTTGATTATGGTTTCCCAATTTTTTTCCAATTTCACTCTGGGTCCCCTCCCAGTCCCACCTCCTTTCACTCCGTCCACCGCCACCCCAACAATAAAAAACATAAACGACAGTGTCCAAATACAACAAATGCATTGTATATTTGGTGCATCAAATAGCAATTATAGTGGCCCATCACATCATAACAGGCAATTCACACCAGTATTTTTTGATGTTCCATGCTCTGCTGAAGCAGTTTGTTTATTGGTAAGGGTTATACTAGGTGGTTTGCCATTGCCTACCCAGTGTTTTTTGTCTGTACTCTATCTACTATAAATGGATGAGGTGTGTGTGTGTGTGTGTGTGTGTGTGTGTGTGTGTGTGTGTGTGTGTGTGTGTGTGTGTGTGTGTGTGTGTGTGTGTGTGTGTGTGTGTCACATACTATTTGACGTCTATTAATTACATACTATTCAAATGTACCTTTTAACCATTTAGACTGCTGAGACCCCTTAGACCTTGGAAGACCCTTTAACACTTGAGACCCAAAAGTCCCAGATGACCCAAAAGTCTCCGAGGACCCAAAAGACCCTGAGAACCCAAAAGTCCTTAATGACCCAAAAGGACCCAAAAAGTTATTAATGACCCAAAAGTCCCCGAGGACCGAAAAGTCCTTAATGACCCAAAAGTCTCCAAGGACCCAAAAAGTCTTTGAACCGAAAGTCCCCGAGGACCCAAAATATCCCCCTGAGTCTGGCAGGCAGGTATGCTACAAGGCCATGAAGATATTGGAAATTTGGTACAATGGACCAACGGGCCCCCTAGTCCTTTTAAATGCTGACCATTAAGCATTGAAGCAGCACGCACCATTTTGTTTTTTATAAAGTCTTTGGTCGGCCGGAATTTGAACCACTAACTTCTCAGACTCAGAGGATGCTCTAACCATTACGCCCCCAAGTAACACCGGTATAATGAGCAGCAAAATAATTGAAAAATACCCAAAAAGATTCATCAGGCGAGCATGGAGAAGTGTCACCAGGGCAGTAAGGTGAACTTCAACAATTCAAAGGAACATTCTCCTCCCAGACTTCAGCCAAAACAAGGTTGTGTGCTGCAAGTGAGATGCCTCTTCCATTCCAGTTGGAAGGGAGAAAGTTAAACAATTTTGTTTCTTCCAGCCATTTCAGAAAGTCACCTCTCGTACATCGAGCAAGAAAATGGGATCATGTGTGACCCATACAAATATGCTCTATACATGTTTGCTATCACAGTACCTGTCATATTTTGCTTTGATCTTGATGATGGTTCCCAAATTTGATTGCGGATCAGAAAAGGTACTCGTACATAAATGCGCTACAATGTGTGTCTATCTCATGCTCTGAATTGAGGGCCTTAATAATATGTAGCATTGGTATTGATATGCTGTTTTCTTTTATTTAAGGCGTACTTCTTTATAAATGGTCCTGGAGTGCAAGGACATTCAATGTTCTAGAAACGAGATCGTCCAAGACACACGCGTTTTATTATTATTATTTTTTATTTCATGATTTTTTTACCAATACTCCAAGACATGGCTTTGCAGTTGAGAGAATAGTTTGATGGATTCTCAGTGGAAAGAGTTTGGTGGCAGATGGTCGTGTCGCCTAGAAGTGATGCTGTACCTGTGGGCCAAACTCGTTAAATGGCTTTCAGTACAATATGCATATAATATGATACTCTTGATGCTTCATTGATTTTACAGTGTATTTTTACCGTTTTTAATCTGTAAAAGTTTAAGGCTGAGAATACTTGTTTAATTCAGAGTTAAGTTATAGTTCATAGAAGATTTGAGGCAGGGAGGATCCACTGTGGGATTGCAAGTGGAAAGCCCAATAACGGAATGATCATGTCCTGTTCATTTGGATGCCACCGGCGTATTCTGAGGTGTTGATCGGAAAGCAAATTCATGTTTCATATGAATGAGGTTCAAGCCAAGGTTTTAGCAGTGACTGAATGATTGACTCGCCAAGGACATTAGGTACCGGGGAGACAGGTATATCAGTCGAAAGTTAGAACAAACTCGTCGGTTGAGGATAAAATGCAGTGCTTCAGAGTGCTGGGAGATGGAGTAGGGGAGCGCACTGCTGATGGGTTGGAACATTCACGGGTCCGCAGTTAAGAAAATAGGTTGCTGGGTTCTCAGTGGTAATAATTTGTTGTTGTGGCCTGGTAGGAAGCAGAGCACTCAGCTAGCTGGAGTTGGAACATGAGAAGAAAATTGGCGAAGTAATAGTCACGGTTGGATACCCACAAAGCTCCAAGGTGAGAAACTCAGAGGCTCGCTGAGCTCGATACAAACAGGGTTGTGGAGGATCATGTTGCGGTATTTGATATTATGTGAGTGTGAATAACTATCACAAATCCAACTCACCTGGGGATGCTCATCGCTGGCCCCATTGAACCCATGTGCTCCTTCGTTGGAAGGCAAGCTTTGACAGTATTGTAGGGATTGATCTCCTGACAAATGTTAATTACAGGTGACGACATATTGTCTTTCTACACCTTTTGAACCAATGACATTTGTTTTTATGTAATTCCCAAAAGGAGGATTTATGTCGTCACTGGTTTAAACTCTCATTTAAGTCCCACGGGGATGTTATGGGACATTTGTGTAAGGAACATGGCTATAATGATTTCTAAAGCTTCAACTTAAATATAATTACGATAGTCTTTCGGCTTATGTGACAGTACTTATTTTGTCTTGTTTTTGTTTTACTTTAAAAAAAAGTTTTTAATGCAAAATGCTTTCTTGTATATCATAATACATTGGATTATTTACAGAAAGAGCAAGTACCATGGGACAAGATCTGGCACAAATCCCATACCGTGAATCGTCCTGGAAGGGAACGATGCGAACCCGGCCACGTAAGGATAATGATTTGCTGTTTGCTGATATTTCAAACCTTGGGTCTCTTGTTTATTTTCATTATTATAGTTTACACTGTCTTTTTAACATCACACTATCCTAACACATTCTATTCAAAATATCTTTGTTTATTCCCTCACCTCGATTAAGTGTTCTGTAGTTGTATCACTCCTTTTCCAAATGCTTCCTTTTTTGTCTAGCTTGATTTTCCCATAATGTGCTCCTGCCATTAATTAATTATTGACCAATCTCAATTATTCATGATACAGTTTTTGCCCTAACACCAAAACTTTTTTTTTTAAATCCATCTCAAACTCACCCACCGATTCCTCAGGCAACGGAACCCTGAATAAACAGTCTGGATTTGATGTAACCCAGTTGGTCAACCCCAAACTCGCCAATAGAAACCACTCTGGACAGGTAAGTTTCGGCGATCGACTATTTATTGCTGTGGTTGCTAACCTTTCGGGTTGAGTTGATGTGGTTGTCCAGATGGCAGAGTAATGCTGTACATTCCTACACCATGTTGTGCCGTGCAGTTGTTAAAAGCCATGTGGCAAGGAACTGAAGTGGCTGTTAAAATTCTTCATGTCCGGGATTTCAGCAGCCGAAAGAAAAGGGACTTCCTGGAGGAGCACCCACGTCTACGGTAACATCCAATGGCACTATCACCAGAAGTACTATCATGAGAAGCTTGCTCCACAAGCAGCATTTATAACCTGTATTAATAATCCAATCTGTTACGGACATGGTACTTGGTTATGGACTTGCTACTTCGTGGTGACCTTTGCAGGAATCTTACACTTTGTCAGCCATTCATTCTTAACCCATAAAGTGTGTCAGGCCACGATTGTGGCCGAGACCTCGATTAAGTGTTCAAATGCAAATGAGTTTAAACTGATGTCAACCCAAAGAACGCATCATGGCCTTTCTTACAATACACAACATGCATTTTAATGCCATTTTCCCTGCTAGAGCGGGGGGTAGCCTTGCGGTCCCCATGACAATCTTCTCCATTTTGCCCTATTTTCTGCATCTCCCCTTGTTAACCCCCTTGCCCGCATTTCTTCTTCCACCATCTTTAGCCAAGTCTTTCTCGGTCTTCCCCGTCCTCTACTTCCTTCTACATTAATTTCCATCACTCTTCTCAACCAGTCACTTTCATCCTTCCTCAAAAATGACCAAACCATCTCAACCTGTTCCTCTTCACAGCATCAATCACAGGCAATATTCCCATCATCTTTCGCAATTCATCATTTGTCTTCCTCTCTCTCAACGATACTCCGCACATCCATCGAACCATTCGCATTTCCACCCTTTCCAGCCTTCGTTGCTGCTCTATCTTCATTACCCATGTCTCGCTCCCATAAATCATAACACTTCTCACACATGCAGCATACACCTTTCCCTTCAGCTTCAGCGACACTCTCCTCCTCATCAGCACGCCACTCAGTTCCCGAAACTTCTTCCATGCACATCTCACTCGAGCAACCGTTGCCGAGTCTGATCCACCTTCTCCATTCAGCATGTCTCCGAGGTAGCAAAATGTTTTCACACCTTCCAGCTTCACGCCATCTCCAAGATCCAACTCAACATTTCCTCCATCTGCAGCTCCCTCTGTGCACACCTTACATTTGAATGTAGCTGCCACACTGGTAAATGACCCTTTCAGACCACTACATTTTTGATGAGCCCACTCAGCGCACATTGTACATTGAATGGAGTTCACTCCGACACCCTTCCTGCACACAGCACACGGCCACTTCCCAGTTGTTTCCACCTCACCCCATGCTTTACCACTTGCCATCACCTTTGTCTTTCCGATATTCACCTTCAGACCTTTTGTCTCCATACATTCCTTCCACTTGTTCATCTTTTCCTTCAGTCCATCCATACTTTCCGCAATCAACACCAGATCATCTGCATACAACAACTCCCACGGTAAACCCTCCTTTACGTTCTGAGCCAGCACCTCCATCACAGCTACAAATAGTAGTGGACTTAGTACCGACCCCTGATGCACTCCCACCTTCACCTCAAACTCACCACTGTTCCCGTCCTTCGTCCTTACAGCTGTGCGCGCTCTTTTGTACATTGCCATCACTACTCTGATCAACCATTCCTCCACTCCTAACTTCCTCAATGCCCATGTCAATACTTTGTGTGGAACCCTATCGAATGCTTTCTCCAGATCAACAAACCCAAAAAACAACTTCTTCCTCTTCTCCATGTACTTCTCCTGCAACTGCCTCACAATGAAAAGCGCATCTGTCGTTCCTCTTCCTGGCATAAATCCAAACTGCATTTCGTCGATCTTCACTTTCTTCCTTATCCTCCTCTCCAACACCCTTTCCAATACCTTCATTCCATGCTCCAATAACTTTATCGCTCGGTACGAGCCACACTCCAGAGGGTCACCTTTCCCCATGTATAGAGGGACGAGGGTACTCAGTTCCCAGTCCACTGGAATGCGGCCTTCTTTCACCACCAGATTACAGATCTCTGTCATTCTCTTCACACCCCAACTTCCTGCTGCCTTCAACATATCTCCCACAACTCCCGTCGGCCCTCCAGCTTTTCCACTCTTCATTGCTTTTATCGCTTCCTCAACTTCCTTCTCAGTTATCGTCTCTGCCGGTCCTAAAACTGGGTTACTCTCTATGTTGCCATCCCATTCATTCTCTGTATTCAACAGCATTTCCATATATCTTTTCCATCTTCCTTTAATTCCATCTGGGTCGACAACGATTTGTCCCACTTCATCCTTCAAGCAACTCACCCCCATCACATCACACCTCTCTTTCGCTATGTGCTTTGCAATCCTGAATACTGCTTTCTGACCCTCTTCCGAATCCTTTCTTACAATGTACTCGTATAATACCTGGGTAACTTATGAAAGCTTGCTTCTAATTGGTGGAAAAAAGCCGATAACAAAAAAGCATTTCTGGCCTACCAACCAGTAAATCTAGCATTTTATGGGTTAAGAATGAAATGAATGAATGATCGTTTTAAGGCCATTTTCCCCGCTAGAGCGGGGGTTAGCCTTGCGGGCCACATGACAATCATGGTTCCCTGTTTGAGGCAATGTTTTTATGGCCGGATGCCCTTCCTGACGCCAACCCTTGGTCACGCTCTTACGAGGCGCAGTGATACGGTGTACCCATTCTAAATCGGGGTACACACCGTGATCATTCATCCCAGCAAGCTGGTACTCAATTTGCCGACCTCGGAAGGATGGCAGGCTGAGTCAACCCCCCTGGCGTTAATTCAGCGATCGACCGAGATTCGAACCCAGGATCCTAGGATCCTAAGCCGGCACCCTAACCGCTAAGCCAACACCAGGCTTAGCAGAAGGGAATTTCGCCAAGATTATGGAGAACTATATCTCATTGTTCTGTTCCTCTTCTCTCCCTTTAATCCACATAATAGATCTACCTACATTTATGGGTTAACTGTAATTTGTACACAAATCACATGAGAATTAGAGGTAAGGACAAGCCCAACTAGAACGACACTCGGTAGCAAGCATACCTCCGCCAGGCTGAACAGTTTGTTTTGTATCCCACTGATAGGCTGGATCTGGATTCGGACCTGAACCAAAATCTAATCGGCTTGTTCTTGTCACACACCCAACTCATCCACCAAGTTTCGTCATAACTCGTCCATAACTTTTTAAAAAATATCATGTTATATATCACTTTTCCCGCCGATCTCTCAATGGTGAAGAATCGCTTAAAAATTAAATAATGATCGTATCTGAATCCATATTCAGATCTTCACCAAAATCGAATCGATTCTTCCTTGTCACACACACAACCTGTCCACCAAGTTTCATCCAAATCCGTTCATAACTTTTTGAGATATCGTGCTACATATCGTTTTTGTCCCTATCACTCAATGGTGAAGAAACACTTTAAAAATTCTAGTAGCCGAATCCAGATCTTCACCAAAATATATTCATTTCGTCCTTGGCACATACGCTACATCTCTGCCAAATTTCGTTCAAATCCGTCCACAACTGTTTGAGATATCTTGTTCACAGACAAACAAACAAACACACAAACAGGGGTGAAAACATAACCTCCATACACCTTCGGTGGCGAAGGTAAAAAGTTACGGAAGTTGGATCATATGATTATGATGACTCCTGATGATGCAAGTGATGAGTTGAATTCACGTAAGTTTTTCTTTCATGTTGCTTCTCCCTATTCACCATTGCCTGTGTTACCTTAAGAGGCGCTAATCATATAATGGCAGACAAGTTCATTTGCTTTTTCTTCTTCTTTTGCAATATTCCTTCAGTCCATGCATTGGGCTGGCAGGATGGTCTAATGGTATGCACACTCGCACCTAAGCTGTCTTGCCTGGGTTTTAATCTCGACCCAGCTGTAAACTGTCATCCCGATGTTTCACTGGCAGGGTGATTCATCAATGTGTGTGCCATCCCTAGGATGGACGTTAAATGGGTGTCCCATCTGCCAGCATTTGTTGGTGGACGTTAAAGATCCCACGGTGTTCTTCTCGAAGAATAGGCGAGCTATTGCAGGCACCATGGACAAATTCCAAATTCCTGCCCTAACCAGCAGAGGGAATTGCATCAGCGGCGCAGCCGTGCCCTCAGCCACCCGTCGGAAGCAAAGTTATGCTATCCCGCAGCCTTGTGCTGCATATGTTCGAAGAAGTGCATGCATTATTTATTTATTTATTGTTGTTGTATTTTTAATCTGACAAATGTTGATCTGGAAGTTGAGCTTTTAATATTCATGACATGCTAGATTAACAATGTGGAATAATGAATTGTAAAATGTTTTATTTCTTTTGTTTGTTTGCATCTACTCAATTTGTGTATTGTTATCCAAACATGTTGTTGTCTACTTCCAATCCCTGGCATATGTCATCTAAGGAAGTATAACTTTGTACCTCAACCTATACCTTATTAGCATTTTGATGAGATGCCACAGCAGAAATCGTATCATTTAAATCCAAATGATATTAAAATTGAGGGTTTTTTTTTTTAGACGTGAATCCAAAAGGAAATTATAACAGCACTCGTAGAGTGCAGTGATGCCTCGCGTATTCAATCTGATCAAAAGCACCATCGTTAACTGAACACACTACTGTTATGGCCCACTGCTATTATGGCCCAACTACCATATCATCCATGCACCCTATTGTTATCGTTCATTGGCATGGGATGAACATCATAAATTTTATTCTTCATTTACATCGAGTCATTGATCAGATATCTGAAGTTTCAGATTTTTCAGATCTGAAACTTAAAATTCAACCTATTATGGCAAGACCTAAATTCAACCTATTATGGCTGGAATACCACTTCACCAATGATGTCATCGTTATCACCCCATATACCCAGTGGGGGAGTCGATGACATATCCCAAGTTTAATTTTTTTTTCGTTGTGATTTTGGAGAAAATGATGTCCATTTTTTTTTCTTTAATCCAATATGGCTGCCATACCAAGTGACCTATGGTGTCAGAGTTAGCAATAAAATATTCTCCATGGGTTGTCCCTCCTATGTTTAAAGGTTCGCATCGATCGGACAAGCGGTTGCGGAGAAACCATTTTTAAAGTGAAATTATATAGATGCAAATCCTTCGGGGTGAGACTAATTACATTGGGAATGAGTACGCCTGGTTCAAAAATCTTTACAGATGTAAAAATGAACAATAGATGTCACTGCCAGAAATCGTTTTCTTATTAAGAAAATATTTTCTTAAAATAAGAAAAGTTTTCATGTAATAAGAAAACCATGAGGAAAACTTTTCTCATGGTTTTCTTGTTTAAAAAAAAAACTTATTTCAATAAAATGTTTTGTTGCTATGAAGAAAATTATTTTTGGCAGTGTACAATTTGTTCACAGTACAATTTGTGATGGGCTCTGAAATGCTATGAATATGCAGTGTCACCCACATCTTTGTAACTAGGTTTTTTAAATCCCTTTTATTGCTGACGTTTAATTCGCCATGTTTCATTCACAATTTTTTTTTTTTAATCCACCAAGTCCTGTCTTTTACACTTCATATCCAGCTCCTTTGTGGCATCTGTCATGTTGTTCAGCACAAGATACACAGTTTCATCACACTCCAATGATGTGGCTGTAAAGTCCTGCAGTCATTTTATGGATATGATCGTTACTACTGTAGGAATTATTCTCCTTTTTGTATTCAAAAAGTTTTCACAACTTTACAACTTCATTAACAATTGTATCAAACGCAAGCTTTCTTCCCCAAAAGGATGATCATGGATTTTCCCAGTGAGCAAAGTGCCTGTTGCTCTGGCCTTGCAATCCACCCTCGCTCTCTTATTTTCCTTCCCCCTTTTTTTTTCTTGTCAGAATCTTCTCTCATCCTAATGTGCTGCCAGTTCTCGCAGCCTGTGTTATGATGCCTTTACCTGGGCACCCTGTGATCCTGTCCCACTGGATGAAATATGGCTCCTTGTACAATGTGCTACATGAAGGAACAGGTGGAGTGTTTGGGTTTTGGGAGTACATTTATTGTTTTTTGTCTTTTGTTTCTAGCGAGTAATTTTTAGAAATCAGTTGATTAAATATATGAACAGGATCATAAATTATTAATTGACATATGTGGGAAAATTACACGCCCAGACCAGGAACCGAACCTAGGTCCTCTGGTGAACCGTACCCATGCTCTATCTCTGAGCCGAATTTCCGTTAGTGCTGCTATGGTTGACGAGTGCCCCGGAAGCATTGACGGAAAGAGAGTGGCAATCATATGTGTGGGGAAAATTGCACGCTTTGTCAGGGTCGCCGAGATAACTCAGATGGCAGAGCACTGGTATGGTTTTCCTGAGGACCTGGATTCGATACCTGGTCTGGGCATGTACTTTTCCCACATATAATCAATTAATTAATTAATGTTTTGATTTCATCATTGCCTTGTTTTTTGCAACTTTATGATCTGTAATACCTACAAGTTCTGAAATGATTGTCATGCAGATCTGGTCGTTGACCAAGCCCAAGCGGTGAGATTTGGGGTGGATGTGGCAAGGGGAATGGCTTTTCTGCACACCCTTGAACCTCCAATCCCTCGTCTGTGCCTAAACAGCCACAGTGTCATGGTGGGCAAGTGCAGCATATAAATGGATTATTCATATCTTGTATACAAAACTCAAAACCAGAAGGAAAACAAAGTATTTATGAATTCCCAAGAATGACATTCAAATTAGCTAACAACTTGAATTCTCGAGCAATATCATGTTGTAACAAATGTGCAAACTTATTATGTAGAGCAGTACCTTGTATGTGTTTATTTATGTATTGTGTAGAATAGTAAGTACTCTGCACATGCAAAGCAAAAATCGGGGTTAAGCAATTCGTTCACTTTGTCTGTCCGTCCGTCCACAAATGTCAGTTTATGATCGAGGAACTACTTGATTTCAATTGAATGTTATATTTTGAATACTAGCAATGGTACCCACCCTACAGGCGGGGCTTCAATTGGGAAGCCCAAATGAAAAGGCAAAATATCAGAAATTGAAGGCTTTTTTTATTTTAAACGATTCATATAAACATCCGTTGAATCATATCACACGCAAATCATCAAAATCTAAACAGTAGGCCTAATTGTAGAATTTCAATAAAAGCCACATCACTGTTCATATCGGTAAATATTATTCCATCGTGTTTCAAATCATGATCGATACACTATGATCGTGATGATCGTGATATGATCATGATTGTGAATCGTGATCGATAATCGTGTATCGTGATCGATAATCGTGTTCACAATTGCTTTGTCGTATGTACTCCCGATACGTGTACCAAATTCCCGATACGTGTAACTGTACCAAATCAACAGTTAAAAGGATTTTGAGCCGATAGGTGTTACGGCCTTGGCAAGATCGATGGAGACAGCGATCTGTTAGCGTATACACCGCCCAAATAGCTATGTGGAATGCTCATGTAGAGATTAAACGGCGTTTGAACTTTGGCCGAGGTCATTATTTACTTTTAATGATGTTTATATACGAATGATGTTTATATTGGTTTTGGGTCGTCCTTTCCGCATATCTCGTGGGATTGTAAGTTGGAGAGACGGCCGTGATGGCGGCGAGGGGGCTGGAATTCTCCCAAGCAGGGATTCAACCTGTGTCCTTACAAAAGGTCTTTGTCCGAGGTCACCGAGTTCGATTGGTGCAGCTGAGCAGTGATCGGTGCAGCCGTTTGTGTGGCACCCGGGAAAACAACATCGTCACAATGAGGACAATAAACGTTATGCGAACGCGAATGTTATGCGGGAGTCCAAACCTGAGAATGCTGGAGACTAAAGCTGAAATTGGGAAAACTAAATAGCCTATTTTACTCCTGGAGATCCCAGGATTATCCACCCAAAATATATTTGCGATCGGTTCAGCAGTTTTTACGGTACCTTCGAACAGACAGACAGACAGACAGACGGACTGATATTTGGTGAATTACAGTAAAATGAATTGGAAAACAAACCTGTAGTTTAGTAGTACAGTAGTAGTTTGGCTCTGCATTTGTCCCGATCATGTGTGCACAGAGGGGTGAGATAATTATTTATACTCTGTCTACATGTCTGTCGGTCAAACAAAATTGAAAATCATTCCAAACATGAAACTTACTGTTTTTAGGACGTTATAAAGGACACAAACAATAACTAACTAATGTGTAACGTGTTTGATAATGTGGTGTAAAAGACGCTTCAACAACGGCGATACACTTCCTAAAAAACATCTTTTTTTCTGCAATCTTTCGAAGTCTTTATTTTTATTTAATTGAATGATATACAGTACTTGTTTACATAGGTTTAGTCATTTTTTGAGAACGTTTATTTATATGAATAGGCCTTTAGGCAGATTATTTATTTTGGTGGACTGGCAGACTACGTTTTCTTTTCTCTTGACATGAATTTACTTTTGTTGATGAAAAATTGATATTTAAATAAATAAATATAAAAGTAATACCGAAATGTTTGGCTGATCTGAGTTCGTAATAAAGATCTCTATCACCTGCTGTACCTGACATCCAGCAGACACCTGGTAGGCATGACTATGTATGAGCCAATCAAAAATGTCATGCTACGGAATTATGCTTCTTTTCTATTTTCTCTTTAGCATATAGTATGTAAGTTGGTATACTAATAGGCAGAATTTAGTGTCGGTCCAAATCTACTGTGCAATTTCAGAGGAAATTTCAGTCAACTATGTGGTGTAGACTGGCCATGGTCAGACGTTTATGGCGTATGAGGAGCCAAACGATCGTAAACTTTTCCCATCTTGTGGTATGTAATACTGTTGAGATTTATTATTCTTATCTTGCATGTTGGCAGATTGATGAGGACCTGTCTGCTCGAATCAGTATGGCTGATGTCAAGTTTTCATTTCAAAATCCAGGGAAAATGTACAGCCCAGCGTGGATGGCACCAGAGGGTAAAGCACCATTTTATCAGTCTTGACATATTCTTTCCTGTCACTATTACCCTATTCGCCTCTTGCTTTCAGGCCTTCATGGCCTTTGTGTCTTGTCTCACTGTTCACTCTTGCAATAGTTTTAAACAACAGAATCTAAGGTGTACAGATACGATTGTGCCAGGAGCACAACTTGAAAGGCTGTTATGGGTTTTCTCCAGATACAAACATTCTCCAGCATCTAAAAATGCTCCTATATGCAAACGGCATTATTATTTGATCATTTATTTATTCGTCGAAGTTTTTAAAACACCGCTGATCATGTTAAATAGCGAGGAATGCATGCAGGTTGCAAAATACACGATGACATTTTACCGATTGAATAACAGACCGGTGTGAAAACCTAACCTCCGTCCACCTTCAGTGCACAGGTAATTACTATAGCTGTAAACTGTTAAATTAAGAGCTCATTTTGATCACTCATCCTACTTGAGTTATTTAGCTGTTTGCAGAATGCAACCACAATCCCCTTCATCGATTATACAGACTCGGCATTTAATATGGAATTTTTTTTTCCTTCTTGACTTGGGTTTAATTTCTGAACTCGGTATATCAATCTGGTGAGTTTCTTTTACGCTTCGGTGATTTCTTTGTTAAAAGAAACATGTCACTGATTGTCTGTCGCAGCAAGAAGTCAATAACAGGATTATATCACAGGTGGCGTGACAAAATGTATGGACAGGTACATTTGACGATTGGCTTCACAATCAGGTATATAAGGGTTGTTGCGTTCTGTATTTGTGGAAAACAACTGCTGCACGTCTACAAAAGTTATTGCCGCTTCCCCTGGAGATGGTCCGTCAACTCGACAATGCTGTTTGTCATTTAGTGGTGGCTTTACGAAATTCCGGCATGAAACAGCGTGCTATTGCTTGGCATTATGGCATCACTCAAGGTCAGGTGTCAAAGATCCTGAAATGAAATGCTCAGAGGGGTGTCCCTTCTCCAATACCGAGGCCAGGACGACCCTGCAGAACCACAAGGAGGGATGATCGCCAGCTGCACCGGTTAGTCCGCAATGGCCGTACCAAGTCAGCTAATCGGCTTAGGGCTGAGTGGCAGCAACTGACAAATGTGCCTGCATCCAGAAGGCTAGTCGACCAACGACTGGTTAAAGCAGGCTATCGTGCCAGGCGTCCCCTGAGAAAGCCACGTCTGACCAGACAACACCGCCAGCGCCGATTGCAGTGGGCCAGAGAGCACCGTCAATGGCAGCCAGGACACGGGAATCACGTGATCTTCAGTGACGAGTCTAGATTTCTGGTCTATCGTCAAGATGGCCACATCCGAGTGCGCAGACAAGTGCATGAAGCCTACAACGAAGATTGTATAGTGCCAAGAGTCCAAGCTGGAGGTGGTGGGGTGACCGTTTGGGCTGCTTTTCATGCAGGGGGCAAAACTGACCTGGTTGTTCTGAATGGAAACCTGAACCAGCTCAAGCACAGGGCCATTCTGGAAGAAACATTGCTTCCATTTGTTTGTGCAGCCTTTCGAGGAAACTTTGTCTTCCAAGATGACAATGCACGGCCTCATCATGCTCGCGTGATCCAACACTTTCTTGCTGACCGTGGTGTAGAGCATATGGAGTGGCCTGCCATGTCCCCGGATATGAATCCGATAGAGAACTTGTGGACAGAATTAACGCGTCAAATCGACAACTTGGACCAGCAGCCTGCCTCTGTGCATGAATTGCAGCAGGGTATTGTAACTGCATGGCAAGCGATTCCTGTCCAAACCTTGGCAAATCTCGTGAACAGCATGCCTCAACGTGTACGTGCTCTCCTGAATGCTCGTGGGGGTTACACGAAGTACTGAACTGTAATTTTACTGTCCGTAATCCCAGTCGTAATTTAACTTTTGTTTTTGTTAAAAAAAAATTTGGCTAATGTGCAAAATAAAGAGATACTTCTGGAAAACGCACAGAAGTTTAACACAGTACTGTCCATGAATTGAGTTTGATATCAGTTTACATCACTTTCAAGGATCAATTTATTTGCTTCGAAATGTCAAATGTGGTTTTTGTTTCTTTTAAAGGTCACATTAACAAAATCTAGAATAATTTCAACATAATTCCAATGAACTTTTGGTTCTCAGTCATCTTGAAAAGTAAGTTCACCCCCACAAAAAAATATTCCATATTAAATGCCAAGTCTGTATAAAGTTATAAATCAAATCACCCCTGTCTGTCTCATTGTTTGTCTGTGAACACGATATCTCAAAAAGATGTGGACGGATTCGGACAAAACTTGGTGGACAGGTTGAGTGTGTGACAAGGATAAAATTATTATATTTTTGTGAAGATCTGGTTCCGGATACGAGAATCTTTAGTGATTCATCACCATTGAGAGTGCCGAAACGACATATACAGTCACGTGAAAAAGTAAGTACACCCCATGTAAAGTTTTGACTTTTTCAACATATTTCAACATACAGCTATTTGATCTTCATTTCAACAATATTGACAGATAAAGGTGATATAATATAACAAATATCATGGAACATTTAAATTTTGTAGTCCATTGTATAATTTAAATAAACATAAATGCAAATTTCGCATGTGGAAAAAGTAAGTACACCCCGACATTTATCACTACTTCAAATACCTAAAATTAGAATCACGTGCACCAGCTCAGGTGCAAATGATTAGAACATCGTTGGAGAGGATCTTGGAGGAACCTGTCTTATTTAAACCTCAGACATTTAGTTTGGTTTGCTCTTTGTTGTTGAAGTGTGCGGCGTCACCATGCCTAGATCAAAAGAGCTCTCTGAGGCCTTCAGAAAGAAGGTTATAGATGCCTACGAGTCTGGGAAGGGATTTTAAAAGATCTCCAAACAATTAGAAATCAATCATTCGACTGTCCGGAAGATCATTTACAAGTGGAGAAGATTTCAAATAACTGTCAACTTGTTCAGAACCCCAGAATGTCATCACGTGACCTACAGGTAGCTCTTGCCACTGTTGATGTCAAAGTGCACGAGTCTACCATTAGAAAGAGGCTGCACAAATTTGATCTACATGGGAGGTGTGCCAGGAGGAAACCTTTGCTGTCCAGAAAGAACATCAGGGCAAGACTAATGTTTGCCAATGAACACTGAGGCAAAGACCAGCACTTCTGGAACAATGTGCTCTGGACAGATGAGTCAAAGGTAGAGCTATTTGGCCACAGTACCAGAAGACATGTTTGGTGAAAACCAAAGACAGCATTTGACCACCAGCACCTGATACCAACTGTAAAGCATGGTGGTGGAAATATTATGGTTTGGGGCAGCTTTGCTGCATCAGGGCCTGGGCAGCTCACAATCATAGAATCCACTATGAATTCTTCATTGTAGCAGAGGGTGCTTGAGGATAATGTGAGGCCATCTGTCGGAAAGTTGAAGCTCAACCGAAGGTGGACCTTGCAACATGACAATGACCCTAAACATACCAGTAAATCCACCAAGGAATGGCTGAAAAGAAAGAAATGGAGGGTTCTGGAATGGTGAAGTCAAAGCCCGGATCTAAATCCCATCGAGATGTTGTGGGGGGATTTGAAACGAGCTGTGCATGCAAGAAACCCCTCAAACATCACACAGCTGAAAGAATTCTGCATGGAGGAGTGGGCAAAAAATTCTACCAGTCGATGTCAGAGACTGGTAGACAGTTATAAGAAACGCCTACTTGAGGTTGTTTCTGCCAAAGGGGGTAATACCACCTATTAGAGCCAAGGGTGTACTTACTTTTTCCACATGTGAAATTTGCATTTATGTTTATTTAAATTATACAATGGACTACAAAATGTAAGTGTTTCATGATATTTATTATATTATATCACCTTTATCTATCAATATTGTTGAAATGAAGATCAAATAGCTGTATTTTGAAATATGTTGAAAAAGTCAAAACTTTACATGGGGTGTACTTACTTTTTCACGTGACTGTAGCACAATATCTCAAAGTTATGGAAAGATTGGTATGAAACTTGTTGGATGAATGGGTAGGTGACAATAACAGACTGATCAGATTTTGCTTAAGGTCCGGATGCAGATGTGTCTGTTTCGTGCTTTCTCCTAGAGGAGTGTCATTGGTTACTCATTCTATTCACGGATGTTTGCAATCTGTTGTCTTCACTTGCCTTCAACATTCCTCTTCAAAATGCGCAGTACCAGCTGTTTCTCCTTCGTCCACACTCACATGGCAATTACATTCACTTTTTAGTGGTGGTTTGTGTTTTTGGTTTGCAGTTTGCACATATTATTTATGTCTGCTTCTCTATTTATATAGTCTATTCATTTTAGGTCTTCTGAAGTAATTTTTTAAAGAATTACATTTCACAATTTTTTTCTCAGTTATGTCGATTCATTCCTGCTTTGTGATTTGTATGATGATGCCTTTAAACCTATTCACGATTCAAAAATATTTAATACCATTTAATTAGGTTTACTCTCCATGAAATGGAGAGTAACCTCTTATTATTCCCAAAGTTTTTCTTATTATTTTTCTGCCCTATTTTGCACCTCCGAAAACTTAATGTAAAATTAATGTTCTCAGCAACCGTTTGTCGGATTGACAGGAAATTTTCATCAAATGATCAGCTCGGCTCATATAATTTTTTTATGCTAATTATGACATCATAGGTAACGTGGTATGGCACGCCATCTTGTAAAACACCTTCAACTTTTCCCCTCTATATCTCCGTAACGGCTGAATGGAAACATTTGAGTAATGGCTCATTCTTAAGAACTCTGCAATGGGAACAAAAAACATGTTTATTGAGTATATTAAAAATGCTAACGTTAAGAGGTTAGAATTCGTCAAACACAATTTTTCTCCCCCGAAAATGATATTTTTTCCCAGATGCTTCGTTTAAAAAAACTCAGAATGCTAAAAATTTCGAAGTCATACGTCACATGGTTCAGCCGCCATATTGTTTTGAGTGAAAAGTCTGAAAAAACACTAAAATCCCATTTTCTCCAAAACGCCTGAGCAGATCGAGCCGAAATTTGGCATGCGTAATCGCGTACCCATGATGAACAAAAAAGTCCCGGAGCACGACGTCATCCGTCACATGGTTTCAGAGTTATGACATTTTAAAGCATAAACTAGAAATGGTATCTCCTCCATAATTTGAGAAGATATCAAGTGGAAACTTTACACAAATGTTCCTCATGGGGGGATGTTTCAATGTTACTTGAGACGTTTTGATAAGTCACATGGTTTGGCCGCAATAAATAATGGAAGGAAAATCCTAAAAAGCTTCTAACTCTTGAACCACTGCATTGATCGACTTGAATTTTTAATGCAATGTAGCTCTCATCAAGCGGAACAAGTTTGTGAAATTTCAATATGATTGGTTGTATGGTCTGGAAGCTATAAGTCTTTATTGTTGAAAGAAGAAGAAACGCACCATTTTGTCCTACGAGGCCATGTCACTCAGTGTAATTGCCATTTTAAGTTTTAATTTCCTTTAAAAACCATTTTCTCTGCAATAATTGGACCGATTGAGATCAAATTTTTACCATAGGAGGAACTCGGTCTGTAGAATATTTTAATGCTAATTATGACGTCACAGGTCACGTGGTTTGGCCGCCATATTGTTTAGAGTGAAAAACACTAAAATCCAATTTCCTCCAAAACGCCTGAACAGATCGAGGCCAAACTTTGCAGGCAAAATCGCATACCCATGACGAACAAAACAGTCAGCGAGCATGACGTCATGCGAGTTATGACGTTTTAAAGCATGAACCTATAAAACCTAGCTCCTCCCTCATTTGTGATCCAATCGAGGGGAAACTTCACAGATCTGTTCAGCATGTCAGTCTACTAAAATGTCTTTTTGGAATTTGCAATAGGTCACGTGGTTTGGCATATATCCTTAATTAAACGAAAATATTAAAAACATTTATATCTCTTGAATCGTTTCATTCATCGACGTGAAACTTCATACTATAGTAGAAGTCATGAGGGTAACAAGTGTGCACAATCTCAAGATGAAGGGACGCACGGTCTAGAAGCTAGAAGTTGTTATTGCGTGAAGAAGAAGAACCGCAACACTTTTTCTTCCCAGGCCATGTGACATAACCACCTCACGAGCTCAGGGTAGTTCGGAATTAAATTCTGTCTTCAGATTTGGCAGTCGCGAGAGGGTGTTAACATTCAAATGCAACAAATCTGGGCAAATTCTGATGAATTTTCGTAAAACTACGCTATATTGTCATTTACATTGGAAAATAACATTGTAAAACTCTCCGCCGCCGAGGCTTAATTCTATCTCTGATGTTCAGTCTTCACTTTTAGAGAGAAAGAGAGGTATCTGCAAGCAATGGTAACCTTTATTTGGTGGAAATCCGATGAAAAATGACGAAGTTATTCGAAATCTAACATTTTAAATTCATCACATTTTCAAAGTGAATTCTTCCTCAGGTAAAATATCCATGCGTGCAGGCAGACCTTATCATTATGGCGTCAATTTTGCTCCGATTTCAAATCGGATTTCGATTGTAGTCTTGCCTCGGATGAGTTAACAAAATACCACTACAAATTTGGTGACAATCATGAAAAATTTGCCCAAGTAAGTTCGATCGACGAGAACCTTCGTTCTGACGCTGACATACGGTTCCACGGATGACGTCATACCCACGGCACAGGGTTCTTCCACGGGTGGTTTATGATTCGACTGTGCACAAACTGGTTTTAAACCGTATCCCGATTCTGTCTCCACTTTTGATGGCAAAGTGGAGGACGTGCTTGGAATGATGCATTTGGTTGTGAAATTCGGCAAATTTGAACTACGTATTTTAAAAATCACCGTAACTCGTTACCATAGCAACGGCAATCCCGCTCTGGCGCGAACTTACACAAACGTCTCTTGTGTGTGTGTGTGGAATGTGGAGTGTGTGTGTGTGTGTGTGTGTGTGTGTGTGTGTGTGTGTGTGTGTGTGTGTGTGTGTGTGTGTGTGTGTAAATATGGAGTGTGTGTGTGTGTGTGTGTGTGGAATGTGGAGTGTGTGTGTGTGTGTGTGTGTGTGTAAATATGGAGTGCGTGTGTGTGTGTGTGTGGAATGAATGTGTGTGTGTGTGTGTGTGTGTGTATTGTGGTATTTTGTGTGTATGGTGAGTGTGTGTGGGGGGATGTGGCCGCATGTGTGTATGTGTGGGGGGGGGGGGGGGCGTGGATGTGTGTGTGTGTGTGGGGGGGGTTGGGGGGTGTGTGTGTGGGGGGGGGGGTATATGTGTGTGTGTTGGGGGTGGGGGATGTGTATGTGTGTGTGAGAGGGGATGTGTGTGTGTGTGTGTGTGTGGGGTGCGTGGGGGTGTGTGTGTATCGGGGTTGTGTCGAAGGGGGGTTGTATCGAAGGGGGGTTGTATCGAAGGGGGGTTGTATCAAAGCATGTCCAATGAAAGTGGGGTTGTATGTAATCGGGAAGGCGGAGTAAACCGGTCATCACTGCCAGCAGTTATAAAGTGGCAGTTCTAGTTTTTTAAAATCTCGTATTGATTATAATTTCTATATTTGGTTGTTACCACTCTTTGGAGTTTGGTTGTAGCTGTAACCACTACCACTTAGCCTCTCTTTGTCTGTCATTAACTCTGCAGCCCTTCAGAAGAAGCCAGAGGATATAAACCGCCGATCGGCTGATATGTGGAGCTTTGCCGTTCTCTTGTGGGAGCTGGTCACACGGGAGGTCCCTTTTGCAGATCTCTCCAACATGGAGATTGGAATGAAGGTAAGTTATTCCTCTTTGTGAGGTGGCTCATTTTCACTTTACTTTTCTCTACAAGAGTGAGGCTCACGTAAGAGCATGATTGAATTGACGGTGGGGAAGTGGGCCAATATTTGGGCACAACCACAAAGAGAATGATCAAACAAGAAAGGAAGAGAAAGATGAGGGGAGGAAATACTCAAATCAGCAAGTAAGAGGGTTTGGTTACAAAGTTTAAGGGGAGTAATAAATATCAAGTTTCAGGATGGAGGATGACAGGAAGTTGTGGTGCACTGCCTGCTTTGAAGCCCTGTCGGGAATAGTGGGAAAGCATGGCCTCTGGAAGTTGGTTCCATAGATGGGAGAAGTGTGGAACAAAAGGAGTAAAGGTGTGCAGCCAGCCTAGTTTGTGGAAGTTTAACCAGACGGAGGTTACTGGAAGAACGCGTGCATCCTGAAGTTGCTGGGGAGGGTCAGAGTACTGAGAGAGAAAAGGGAGAAATATCGGAGAATAAACCACCTTTAGAGGCCATTTTTCCCCGCAAAGCGGGGGTTGGCCTTTTTCGGGAACCGTGGTTGTTGTTGTTTTTGTTGGTCCCCTTTTTGAAGCAATGTTTTACGGCCGGATGCCCTTCCTGCCGCAAGCCCTGTTTGTTGCCTTTTACGACAAACAGGGAATTACCAGTGAACTGGTACTCAATTTGCCGACCTCGGAAGGATGACAGGCTGAGTCAACCCCCCTGGCGTTAATTCAGTGATCGACCGGGATTCGAACCCAGGATCCTAGGATCCTAAGCTGGCACCCTAGCCGCTAAGCCAACACCAGGCTAGAAATATCGGAGAATATGCAGTAAAAATCATGGAGAACACTAACCTCCCTGCAATACGAAAGCAACATACCTTTTGCTTTGGCATCATCGTGGGAGATTCCAATAATGTCGAGAGCTTTACATTCCACAGAATCCATCAGACAGATGTGATGCTGGGGTGCCAGCCCATAGGGGAGAGTAGTGCTCTATTGAACTATGGACAAAGACCAAACACTTGTAGCGAGCCTTATGGAATGAACTAAAGTTGCCCGCACTCAGGGGTAGCTTTCCATGGCGAAAAAAGCAAGTTGTGCAGCCACAACAACCTCTCCACAGGTTTCAGTGTACCAGGGCCTAGAAAATGGACCGGTTAGCCACAGGGTTGGGATAAACTGAATGGCATGACAGAAAGTAGGCTTTTGTGAAAGTATTCCTCGGCAGAATCAATATCAGGAGCTGTGGAGATAGTAGCCTAATGCATTTGTGAGAGGGCAGATTGCAATCCCTGCTACTTGGCCTGTCAGAAAAGCCATATTATGTGAGGTTAAGATTACTCCATTGTAATAGCCAAATATATTTGGGCTTTGACAGGAAAGTTGTCGAACAGCCAAAGGGGCAGAAGAGATTGGATGCAAAGTTAGTCATTACGATGTCCAGAAGGGAGGATGTACCAGTTGCAGAAATCCAGGTTGTGAAGTCTACAGATTACATCAGACCCACAAAGTCACAGAAGGCCTTTGCTGCAATTCCATGGCTGGTTGTTGCAGAGCACACACCCAGCCAGCTCGCATAGTGGCAGTTGAAATTGCTGCAGATGAGGAACAGTGTGTTGGGATGGATGGTTATGAGGCCAAGGAAGCTGCTGGAGGTGCACCCGGGGGAAATGCTGGAGGTGTGGCCGGGGGAACTGCTTGAGGTGCACCCGGGGGAACTGCTGGATGTGCGGCCGAGGGAGCTGCTGGATGTGCGGCCGGGGGGAGCTGCTGGAGGTGCGGCCGGGGGAGCTGCTGGAGGTGCGGCCGGGGGAGCTGCTGGAGGTGCGGCCAGGGGAGGTGCGGCCGGGGGAGCTGCTGGAGGTGTGGCCGGGGGAGGCGCGGTCGGGGGAGATGCTGGAGGCGTGGCCGGGGGAGCTGCTGGAGGCGTGGCCAGAGAAGCTGCTGGAGGCACGGCCAGGGTAGCTGCTGGAGGCAGGGAGGCCATTCGGCCCATTAAGACTATGCAATCATGCCTTGTCTTAGTACTCACCCATCCCCACTACTTCCAGATACGTATCCAACACTTTTAAAACAATCCACTGATGCTACGACTACGACTCTGGCAGTGGAGAACATTTCCATGCTTTCACTAAGTGAAAGAAAAACCATGCCTTTATGTGAAAGAAAGATCATTCTAACTCTCCTTTTCTTTACTGTTAAACTGTGTCCATTCTGCTGAAAAGTTATTGTGCACCAATTTGGCGATACCCTTCATTATATTAAACATCTTCATCAAATCCATTCAAAATAGTCTCCTTTCGAATGTAAAAAGTCCTGTCCCTTTCAGTGTTTTCATAGCTTAGTCTAGGTAGACCTGGGATCAATCAAGTTGCTCTACTGTGTACCCTCTCCATGGTAACTATGTCCTTACTCAAATGTGGTGACCAAAATTGTACACAATAGTCAAGATGAGGTCTCACTAAATTCCAGTACAGATTTAGAATAGGTACACCGTATCCCTGTGTGTCGTAAGAGGCGACTAAAAGGGTTGGCGTCAGGAAGGGCATCCGGCCATAAAAAAAAAACATTGCCTCAAAAAGAGAACCATGACAATTACGACTACATATGGGCAGGGTACAGCCCGAAGTACCCCATGGGGGACCCCACTCCCTCTCGTCAAAACTCAAGGTGGGGAACCCGATCAAATCAAGGGTGGAAATCATTCCATTTATGACGACGAAACGTCTGATGCCCGACGTGGAGATCGGTTTCTGAGATTTGGGACATGGAATGTAGGGACAATGACAGGGAGATCAGGAGAAGTGGTGGAAGTATTGGTCAGAAGAAGAGTGGACATATGTTGTGTGCAGGAGACGAGATGGAAGGGAAGTCGTGTGAGAATGGTGAAGGGTAGGCAGGGACAGAAATACAAGTTTGTGTGGCAAGGGTGCCCAGAGGGCGTGAATGGTGTTGGTGTCCTGTTTTCTGAGGAGTTTGTAGACAGTGTGGTGAGTGTGACGAGAGTGAGTGAAAGGTTGATGATGGTGAAAATGATGATTGGAAAGCTCTTGGTGAGCAATATGCTCCGCAGGTTGGTCGGAGCGATGAAGAGAAGGACAAGTTCTGGTGTGCTATACAGAAGCTGATGGAAAACGTGAAAGATGAGGAAGTTGTTGTGGTAGGAGGAGACCTAAATGGACATGTGGGAAGGAGTATGGACGGTTTTGAGAGAGTTCATGGGGGTTACGGATATGGTGTGAGAAATGGAGAAGGTGAAAGGATTTTGGAGTTTGCTGATGGAGCTGATTTGTTGATTTGTAATACTCAGTTCCAGAAAGAGGATAATAAGCTTGTTACATACACGTCAGGTGGGTTGACGACAACCGTTGACTACCTGCTGGTGCGTAGGCGAGATAGGGGGCACCTCCGGGACACAAAGGTGATACCGGGGGAGGAGGCTGTTTCACAGCACCACTTGGTTGTCTGCGACATAAGGGTGAAAGGTGCGAGGAGAGCTCGGCGGGTGAAGTACCAACCGAGAATGAAGGTGTGGAGGCTGAAAGAGGTGACAGTGAGGGAGGCATTAAAAGAGAGGCTGAGTATGGTGGAGGATGATGTGGTTGAGCTTGAAAGTGGTTGGATGTCAATGAAAGATAGTCTGTTGGGAGCCGTTGGTGAGATATGTGGATGGACAAAAGGACCACCGAGGCACTCAGAAACATGGTGGTGGGATGATGAAGTTGGAAAGAAGATTGACGAGAAGAGGAAGAAGTTCAAGGAGTGGCAGAAGGTGAAGGGTATGGGGGCAGAAAAGGCGGAGCATGAAAGTTATAAGGCAGCCAAGAAGGCTGCAAAGAAAGAGGTAGCAAAGGCACAGGAGGCATGTAGGAAAATGCTCGGAGAACGCTTGGATTCGGAAGAGGGTCAGAGAGCGGTATTCAGGATTGCAAAGCAGATAGCGAAAGAGAGGTGTGATGTGATGGGGGTGAGTTGCTTGAAGGATGAAGTGGGACAAATCGTGTGGACCCAGATGGAATTAAAGGAAGATGGAAAAGATATATGGAAATACTGTTGAATGCAGAGAATGAATGGGATGGCAACATAGAGAGTAACCCAGTTTTAGGACCGGCAGAGAAGATAACCGAGAAGGAAGTTGAGGAAGCGATAAAAGCAATGAAGAGTAGAAAAGCGGGAGGGCCGACGGGAGTTGTGGGACATATGTTGAAGGCAGCGGGAAATCGGGGTGTGAAGAGAATGACAGAGATCTGCAATCTGGTGGTGAAAGAAGGCTGCATTCCAGTGGATTGGGAACTGAGTACCCTCGTCCCTCTATACAAGGGGAAAGGTGACCCTCTGGACTGTGGCTCGTATCGAGCGAAAAAGTTATTGGAGCATGGAATGAAGGTATTGGAAAGGGTGTTGGAGAGGAGGATAAGGAAGAAAGTGAAGATTGACGAAATGCAGTTTGGATTTATGCCAGGAAGAGGAACGACAGACGTGCTTTTTATTGTGAGGCAGTTGCAGGAGAAGTATATGGAGAAGAGGAAGAAGTTGTTTCTTGGGTTTGTTGATCTGGAGAAAGCATTCGATAGGGTTCCACGTGAAGTAGTGACATGCGCATTGAGGAAGTTAGGAGTGGGAGGAATGGTTGATCAGAGTAGTGATGGCAATGTACAAAAGAGCGCGCACAGCTGTTAGGATGAAGGACGGGAACAGTGGTGAGTTTGAGGTGAAGGTAGGAGTGCATCAGGGGTCGGTACTAAGTCCACTACTATTTGTAGCTGTGATGGAGGTGCTGGCTCAGAACGTAAAGGAGGGTTTACCGTGGGAGTTGTTGTATGCAGATGATCTGGTGTTGATTGCAGAAAGTATGGATGGACTGAAGGAGAAGATGAACAAGTGGAAGGAATGTATGGAGACAAAAGGTCTGAAGGTGAATATTGGAAAAACGAAGGTGATGGCAAGTGGTAAAGCATGTGGTGAGGTGGAAAGAACTGGGAAGTGGCCGTGTGCTGTGTGCAGGAAGGGTGTCGGAGTGAATTCCATTCAATGTACAATGTGTGCTGAGTGGGTTCATCAAAAATGTAGTGGTTTGAGAGGGTCATTAACCAGTGTGGCAGCTACATTCAATTGCAAGGTGTGCACAGAGGGAACTGCAGATGGAGAAAATGTTGAGTTGGATCTTGGAGATGGCGTGAAGCTGGAAGGTGTGAAAACATTTTGTTACCTTGGAGACATGCTGAATGGACAAGGTGGATCAGACTCGGCAACGGTTGCTCGAGTGAGATGTGCATGGAAGAAGTTTCGGGAACTGAGTGGCGTGCTGACGAGGAGGGGAGTGTCATTGAAGCTGAAGGGAAAGGTGTATGCTGCATGTGTGAGAAGTGTTATGATTTATGGGAGTGAGACATGGGTAATGAACGTAGAGCAGCAACGAAGGCTGGAAAGGGTGGAAATGCGAATGGTTCGGTGGATGTGTGGAGTATCGTTGAGAGAGAGGAAGACGAATGATGAATTGCGAAAGATGATGGGAATAGAGCCTGTGATGGATGCTGTGAAGAGAAACAGGTTGAGATGGTTTGGTCATGTGTTGAGGAAGGATGAAAGTAACTGGTTGAAAAGAGTGATGGAAATGAATGTAGAAGGAAGTAGAGGACGGGGAAGACCGAGAAAGACTTGGCTAAAGATGGTCGAAGAAGAAATGCGGGCAAGGGGGTTAACAAGGGGAGATGCAGAAAATAGGGCAAAATGGAGAACATTGTCATGGGGACCGCAAGGCTAACCCCCGCTCTTGCAGGGAAAATGGCCTTAAAATGCCTGTTGTTGTTGTTGTTGTTGTTTTAAACACTACAGTCATAAATAAGGTTTGGCATTGTCTGTGTGCTCGTGTAGGCTGTAGTATCATTTATTTTGATATTAATCTGTGTTTATAATCAAGTTGTCTGATGCAAAGCGTGCTTATGGGGACAAGCTTGGCTCAAAATAGTGCTGGATAGGGTGAGGACGTCTCGTCTATGTCCCTTCATCTGAATTTCAGACCGAGGCGGACTAGGCTGAGATATTAAATGGCGGCCCTATTGGAAACGGTGACTCCGCATCAACTGCATGCAGCCAGGCTGCTATATCAGGGCCAGCGATTGTCTCCACAGTGAGACCTAACATTTGCCTTATGACTGGTGAAGGGGAGCATGTTTGCACACCAGGCTCACATTGGACATGTGCATGCATGTGCTGGCCACACCCCCCGACAGACATGCACATGACAGGCTGGATTGACTGTTACAACTGGCATGTGCCCCACTGCCCCAGTGTGGGTGGGGTGAGCCCCAGGAAGAGATGGTGCTGTGGGAGGGTGCTATAAAAAAAATAGGTGCTTTGGGAATTGGACTCTCGCTCTTCCCTTTGCTCTCTGCCCTCTTTTGCTCACCTGCTGAAGATGTGGTAGAACCCTCACTCTTCTGCACAGGACACCCTCACCTTCCAGTTCTCCCAAGCCTCCTGCACGCACACAGAAGTCCTGAAGGAGGAACTCGGGCTGCACAACAGTGGCTTTGTCGTGCCGCTGCTGCCGCCATGTGGGGCCTCAAGTACAAATTCTGGTCTGGTTCGTGTGTGGATGACAGCTGTGCATGTGGCACCTTAGTTTCATTTTGGTTACACTAAGGGCCGAATTTACTATGTATTGCATCCATCTATCATGCGAGTTTTTCTGTTTGTTGTCTTGTGGTTCAATAAACTATTTATATTTTTAAGAGCTATTCATAAACTATTCATCATTCAGCATCTCGTTGCACTGAGCTAAAACCGTTTTAGATTATCGATCATCCCTGGCGGTACCACATTGTAAATAACATTAAGGTTAACCGGCATTGTAAGACCACATTTGACCAGTTCACGCGGAGTATTCGCACTGCTCAGAATACTCCGTTAAAATTCGGCTATCCATGCTCCACACTCGACTGTGGTTATACGCAGTTGTGCGGTGAGGGGTCAAAACGTGACAATGTAATTGATTTTTAGCTTAGCTACGCTGTCATAATCAGGATTTTCGACCTAGCCCATCACAGCAGCCAAATATATATGAATATGAATGAATGAATGATCATTTTAAGGCCATTTACCCGCTAGAGCGGGGGTTAGCCTTGCGGGCCCCATGGTAATCATGGTTCCCTGTTTGAGGCAATGTTTTTATGGCCGGATGCCCTTCCTGACGCCAACCCTTAGTCGCCTCTTACGATGCGCAGGGATACGGTGGACCTATTCTAAACCGGGGTACACACCAGGATCATTCATCCCAGCAAGCTGGTACTCAATTTGCCGACCTCGGAAGGATGACAGGCTGAGTCAACCCTCCTGGCGTTAATTCAGTGATCGACCGGGATTCGAACCCAGGATCCTAGGATCCCAAGCCGGCACCCTAACCGCTAAGCCAACACCAGGCTACAGCAGCCTAATATATAACCCCAAAAATTATAAAGCCCATCTCGCAAAGCATCTATTATAGAGCACATCAAACTCACCCAATTGTATGATAAACCTTTCCGTTGGGCAGATGGCGGTGTAGCACATACTTTTGAAACCTTGAAGAGAAGCGTGGGATAACACAGCCTATCAAAGGTGGTTGGTTCTACATATGGGGGAAGTGAAGAACAAGAGTTGAGGTGTGCAGTCAGCTTGGATTTTGGAAGTTTAACGAAGAGGGGTTTCTGGAAGAACATGTAGATCCTGGAGTTGTTGGGGTGATTCTGAGGACCGCGCGAAGGGAGCTCGATTGGAGCTCCCAACAAAGGGAGCTCGATTGGAGAAGTGGCTGTAAAAACGGAGGCCACACCTTCCTGCAATAACCTAGAGTCAGTAACACTGGCTCGTCATGGTAGCCATCTGTAATACTGAAGAAGGCACAACATGATGATGACCAAAAAATTTTTTTTTATTCCAGAGCAGAAAACGTACATCAATAGGTTGGGAATATTTTTAATTTAAAAAAATAAAATTCACAAGTACTTGTTTTGGAACTCCTGCCCCCAAGCCCTCTCCCTCCCACACTTCTCCCTGCTCTCAAATGTTGTGGTTGTGTGCTTCCCCTTCTCTCCCCATCTTGTCTTCCGCTCCCTCTTTTTGTATATTTTGTTTGTCTGGTTGATTTGTTTGTGAAATAAATGTTAGCTCTTTCACGAGCCTCGATTCAGTATACAAAAAAAAAAAAAAAAAAAAATGTTTTGATGTGCAAGGTGAATAGTTTAATCAATCATTTACATGGATTTTTCCAAACTTCTATACAAATTTCTTTCATCTTTGTGCTCCACTTCCTGCAGTACGGTGCAATTTGGCTGGTATAAAGTGTCTTGTATTCTCTCCATTTTGATTTATTTTTCTGTTTCCATTCTGTGCTTTTTACTCTTCCCCAGGTTGCATTGGAAGGTCTGCGGCCCACCATTCCTCCCGGCTCATCTCCTCATGTGACGAAGCTCATGAGGATTTGCATGAATGAGGACGCTGTACGTCGGCCCAAGTTCGACATGATCCTGCCAATCCTTGAGAAAATGCAAGACAAATGATGTGACCCAGCTGCGATGTGCATCTATCTTTTATTTCCACGTTTTTTTTTTTTTCTCTCTGCCATTTTAGAGCGGCAATGTCCTTTATCTTTTGGTCTTATTTGGGCATAATACCGTTCGTTTTATTAACGAGTATTGCATAATGCAAAACCCTGCACCCATTGCCTTTACATGTAATATATATATTCGCAACGTACAACCTGCTTTATTCAAAAAATACCTCTCGATTTGTAAATCGCTTTCAGGAAAAAAAAAAAGAAAAAAAAAAAGGCACATAGCCAGAGGCCGGACTTTTGCAGCACAGCTATCAGATGAGCGGTCAATTTGGAATTGAAGTTAATTTCTGCTCAGATTCTTCAATTTGCTCAATACCTTTATTACAATTATGAAATGGAAAACTTATGTTAGCTTTTGACAGTGATGAGTATTGAAAAGCCAGCTTCCTAATCACGCAAACAGGCAGCTTACAGCAGAGTGGGCTTGAATTGTGCTGGATATGTAATGAAACAATTGTTACAAGAAATTGAAACTAGTCTATTTTGCAATAAATGTAACCTGAGTAGCAAGTTGCTCGTGTATGTTGTGGATAGAGTGCCAATGCAAAGGAATAGGAAAAGGAAACTTAAGAACTGGAGTGGAAATAATCCTGCACATCTACATGAACTGCCCCTCCAAAGTGATCGAGGAGTGAGATCGAGGAGATGTTCATCTTTGCAACAAAGTAACCATGGCTCGATGGCCAAGTCTTCATTTCTGGGTGTCTGGAGAAAAGGGCCTTTTTGGCTATCTCCTCCTCCGATCCAAAAACCTGCAAAATAAGAGCCACGGGCAGTTCACACAGGATTTGGTGCTTCAAGTTAGTACCTTTGATTATTCTTAGGACTTGCATTAGTTGTTTGAAAAAATCTTAAATGCCATGCATTTTAAGATTAATTAAAACATTTAAAGAAAGGTAATGAAATAATCTATAGTGAAAAGATTGAGAAAGGAAGATCGGCAGCAGGGTTAAAGGGAAACGAGCTGACATACTAGGATGTGTTCTCAAGGTGTAGCAGCAGGTGCGAGAATCGGTGACGTTCAAAGCAGAAAATCAAATACAGATGAACAAACAGTACAGGAAATAATTGGACGGAGATAATTTGACAGTAATGCGTAAACAGGTGTTGTTGCATCAATAGGAACTTTGGTGAATGCAACAACAACAACAACAACATGCATTTTAAAGGCCATTTTCCCTGCTAGAGCAGGGGTTAGCCTTGCGGTCCCCATGACAATCTTCTCCATTTTGCCCTATTTTCTACATCTCTCCTTGTTAACCCCCTTGCCCGCATTTCTTCTTCCACCATCTTTAACCAAGTCTTTCTCGGTCTTCCCCGTCTTCTACTTCCTTCTACATTCATTTCCATCACTCTTCTCAACCAGTCACTTTCATCCTTCCTCAACACATGACCAAACCATCTCAACCTGTTCCTCTTCACAGCATCAATCACAGGCTCGATTCCCATCATCTTTCGCAATTCATCATTTGTCTTCCTCTCTCTCAACGATACTCCGCACATCCGTCGAACCATTCGCATTTCCACCCTTTCCAACCTTCGTTGCTGCTCTACGTTCATTACCCATGTCTCGCTCCCATAAATCATAACACTTCTCACACATGCAGCATACACCTTTCCCTTCAGCTTCAACGACACTCCCCTCATCATCAGCACGCCACTCAATTCCCGAAACTTCTTCCATGCACATCTCACTCGAGCAACCGTTGCCGAGTCTGATCCACCTTCTCCATTCAGCATGTCTCCGAGGTAGCAAAATGTTTTCACACCTTCCAGCTTCACGCCGTCTCCAAGATCCAACTCAACATTTCCTCCATCTGCAGCTCCCTCTGTGCACACCTTACATTTGAATGTAGCTGCCACACTGGTTAATGACCCTCTCAGACCACTACATTTTTGATGAACCCACTCAGCGCACATTGTACACTGAATGGAGTTCACTCCGACACCCTTCCTACACACAGCACAGGGCCACTTCCCAGTTCTTTCCACCTCACCACATGCTTTACCACTTGCCATCACCTTCGTCTTTCCGATATTCACCTTCAGACCTTTTGTCTCCATACATTCCTTCCACGTGTTCATCTTTTCCTTCAGTCCATCCATACTTTCCGCAATCAACACCAGATCATCTGCATACAACAACTCCCACGGTAAACCCTCCTTTACGTTCTGAGCCAGCACCTCCATCACAGCTACAAATAGTAGTGGACTTAGTACCGACCCCTGATGCACTCCCACCTTCACCTCAAACTCACCACTGTTCCCGTCCTTCGTCCTTACAGCTGTGCGCGCTCTTTTGTACATTGCCATCACTACTCTGATCAACCATTCCTCCACTCCTAACTTCCTCAATGCCCATGTCAATACTTTGCGTGGAACCCGATCGAATGCTTTCTCCAGATCAACAAACCAAAGAAACAACTTCTTCCTCTTCTCCATGTACTTCTCCTGCAACTGCCTCACAATGAAAAGCGCATCTGTCGTTCCTCTTCCTGGCATAAATCCAAACTGCATTTCGTCGATCTTCACTTTCTTCCTTATCCTCCTCTCCAACACCCTTTCCAATACCTTCATTCCATGCTCCAATAACTTTATCGCTCGGTACGAGCCACACTCCAGAGGGTCACCTTTCCCCTTGTATAGAGGGACGAGGGTACTCAGTTCCCAATCCACTGGAATGCGGCCTTCTTTCACCACCAGATTACAGATCTCTGTCATTCTCTTCACACCCCAACTTCCTGCTGCCTTCAACATATCTCCCACATAACTTTGGTGAATGCAAATGAAATTAAAATGGTTGGATACTTTTCAATTTTGACAAGAAAGTTGGGATATTTTCTTTTTACGGCGTAGCCTGTCGGGCCGTCCAGAACAGTGTTTGTCTGTCCGTATGTATGTATGTCCCTCACAAACGTACACAGATCAGAGATGAGGATCTGGTCACATGACAGGGGTGATGTGTTGTGATTATGTCTGTGATGTCATTACAGCGCATGACAGCTGACTCCACACACCGCCATTTTGATTTATATGCCGTTCAAGCCAAACATATGGTCGAACCTGTCATATATCACAATTGCCATGCCCTACCTTTATGTTTTTCATTCAGTGTGAAACACAAACAAATCGATTGTTAAAATTATCATCAAACATTGAAAGCATCGGCGTTACGGGTCTTGCAACGACACAGTGCATATAGCAGGCCTTAGGCTTCATGCCTTCATACCTCACCTTGAGGTGGCTTCGGACAAATTAGCCCAAGTTTCTTAATACAGTGACATCATCTTCGTAATAATAATAATAATAATAATAATAATAATAATAACTTAGTAAATATAATTATAACACTGCCATCCCTTTGCCGTGACTGCAAAGTTACTGGATTGGAGCGATGTATGGTTGGTTCATTGTTGACTCGAAACATATAGAACTAGAACGGGCACTCGGTAGAGCGCATACCTTCGCCGCAGCTACTGTTCTGTACTTGGTAAAAATACGATTTTGACCTTTTCGTGACCTTGACCTTGACCTTTGACCCGATTGCTCCCAAAATCTAATCAAATGTGTCCCGTATAATAACCAATCATCCCACCAAATTTCATGCAATTCGGTTGAATACTTTTTGAGTTATGCGAATAACATACACACACACACACACACAGACATACAAATAAATACACAGCGATCAAAACATAACCTTCCGCTTTTGCGAAGGTAATAAACCATGTGGTGTCTCAATGCAACCTTTTCACTTCCATGGTGACAGACAGCTCAGAGACTTAGAGTACTTCAAAATAATTTAATCGTTACATTATTTGCTAACTGGTATTCCCACCCAGGTCATACTATCCTCTTCAACTAAAGTATCAAACAAGCCTGGCTATGCCGCTGTTAGACTTTTGGTCTTCTTTGGATACGTAGTGGAAGACTTGGAGAAATAATGTGAGGACACATGAGGTGGACAAGAACACACCCCTCCCTGGCCACACGAAGCTGCATCGCCCCTCGCTGGCCACGCTGACTTGCATCGTCCTTCCCTGGCCACGCTGACTTGCATCGTCCTTCCCTGGCCACAGCGAGTTGCGTTGCGCCTCCCTGGCCAAGCCGAGCTGCGTTGCGCCTCCCTGGCCAAGCCGAGCTGCGTCGCGCCTGCGTGGCCAAGCCGAGCTGCGTCGCGCCTGCCTGGCCAAACCGAGCTGTGTCGCGCCTGCCTGGCCACGCCAAGTTGGGTCCAGCCTGTTTCATGATCTTAATAAATCCGGGATCACTGCTCACCTCCACTCATTTCCTCTTTTTCCCCACATATGAAACCAACATCCACATTCTATTAAATCTCATTCTTCCCTTTGGAAACCATGATCTTTTACACCCGCATTAACAAAGTTTGCAAAGAATGGCTACTGTTACATGCCTGATAACATTGTCAAAGGAAGGATGATCCATCGCTCCTGTGACAATATTGATGTCTTTGAGTCCACTCTCGATGGAAAGAATACATTCCACTGCACACCGATAATAGTATGCGGAGAGGGCCTCCAGTGCAAGAGAGTAAAGGCTGTAGTATTGAGAGGTCACAAGCTATAACACAAGATGCTCTACAGTGTACAGCATAGGCATGGAACATGTATGGGGCAAGCCAGAGTTTAAAAATGTGATCTTTCTTATGAGAGGTCTCCGTGGATGTTTCAACTATCTGAAAGTCATTGGCTAACATCTGGAGAATGCAGGACTTGATGACTAGTGGGGAGAATCAGATGTGTATGCTGATGATGCTGAGTCTCCTCGGGAAATGATGGCATTGCCTTTCTATGGCCGGTACACACGGGTAAGTGTGTGGTATAGACGGGGGATCGCCAACTCCTCTCCGTCTCTCTGCTGGCGGTTGGGAAGTTCACCCTCTTCGAATGAATTCCGGTGGAGTCGACGACTCTCATCCACCAGATGTGCAGAGCCATCTGGCATTTAAACCGCATGGCTGCGGATTGTTACCCTAGTAATGGGGACTGACAGGTACTACACCTTTCCCACAGGTGACCTCGGGTTATGCAAGGCAGGGGCATCCATCTCCCTGAGGTATCAGATGACACCCGCATACCCAAGGCGACAGAGACCATGCTGGAAGGAAAGGCCTACTATCATGAAGTGTCTGCACACCTGCTGACATATGGAGTACTGTGGCATATCAAATAGCCAATACTCTTGTTGGCTGAACACGATTGTGAATATGATGACATCAACCTTGAGAAGCTCGTGCAATGTGTGATGCAGCACTTTCAATAAGATAACTATTAAAACAAGAAGTACTCTCTACTGCTGTAAGCAAGCTGCCGCAAATGTTGGGTAATGAGACATTCAGTGGATGCATGAAGGACGTTCATGAATAACACTGAAAACCCAAACTTCATGCTATCGTTAACACACATGGACTTCAAAAGGGCTCAGCAAGTTGAGGAATGGCATCTGCACCTAGAATCATTTGCTGCTATATTTCCATGGATGGCTGACGACCCATGACCACACAAATTACGCAAGGTAGTCGTGTCTCTTTGTAGCGAAGAGAAATAACAGATGTTTGAACCAAGTTCCAGGTGATCAGGCTACAGAATGGATCAATAAAATGGGCAAAATGGAATCATTGGTCTCACAATAAATGACCAAGAAGGAGACAAGTTTGCCTCACAGGTCAGAAAGATCATGCATATATTAAGACGCAAGATGCCCTCTTCCACTTGAGAATAATGATGAGACCATAATACTGACGTACTCAGATATACCTCCGTCTATAATGTCTCGTCACATTGATGACGTCAAGAAGCTTTGCTACCTTAAGCAGTTGAACAGGTTTGATGTCTTTAGAAAAAGAAAAGCGTCTTCCTGATGATTGCGTCTGGTCAAATCTGTTTCTGGTGTTTGTTCCCCCTCCATCCCCTCCCTCACCTCAAACAGCTTAACGGCTGACTCCGCACGTGAAAAAGCTGAATGCCTCAACTCTGTGTTTGCCTCTAAATCTTGTGTCCCAAACCCATCCCTCTCTGTACCCACCGTACCCAGTCGTACCCAGCTGCTCCTGGACTCTGTGTCCTTTCCTCCTGACAAGGTGGAAAAGTTTCTGTCAACCCTCGACTCTGATTCTGCAACTGGTCCTGACGGCATCAGCCCACGGGTCCTAAAATCATGTTCTTCTGCTCTTTCACTCCCTCTTTCTGTTCTCTTCACCCTCTCTTTTGCTCAAGGTCATCTGCCATCTCCTTGGAAATCAGCCAACATCACCGCTTTGCACAAAAAAGGTGCAAAAACAGATCCCAGCAACTACAGACCAATCAGCCTTCTCCCAATTATCAGCAAAGTCATGGAATCCATCATTGCTTCAGATATTAAATCTTTCCTCTTCTCCAATGGCTTGATCTCTGATCATCAATTTGGTTTCAGACCTGGTCACTCTACTCTGGACATGCTGCTTCTGCTTTCTCAACGATGGATGGAGGTCCTCAACGCCAAACAGGAAATTAGAGCTGTCTCCCTTGACATTTCACGTGCCTTCGATACGGTCTGGCACCCTGCTCTGCTCTCCAAACTCTCCTCCTTTGGTATCCATGGAAATCTCCACGCATGGCTGGCGGACTTCCTCTCTGGTCGTAGTCAACGTGTGGCCCTGAATGGGTTTCTCTCATCTCCTCTTCCTGTTCAGGCTGGAGTTCCCCAAGGTAGTGTTCTGGGCCCTGTGCTTTTTCTGGTCTTCATCAATGATCTCTCTGACTCTCTTGAAAATCCTCTCTATCTCTTTGCTGACGACTCTACTCTCTGTCGCTCCATTCCTCATCCCTCAGATCGGCAGTCTGCAGCCTCCTCACTCTCTGCAGACCTGGACAAAATCACAGACTGGTCAAACAAGTGGAACATGTCTTTCAATCCTGACAAATCTCACACTCTTACAATGTCTTTCCGAAAGGACCGACTGGACAACCCTCCCATCTACTTTCTCAACAATCCTCTCCAAGAAGTTCTGTCGCTCAAGCTTTTGGGTCTCACTATCTGCCATGATCTATCTTGGGAAAACCACATTTCCAAGCTGGCCTCCAAAGCCAGTCGCCGACTGGGCATCCTCCGTCGTGCGAAGTCCTTCCTTGGCACACCTGAGCTCCTCACCACATACAAGGCTTTCATCCGCAGCTCAATGGAATACTGTTCCCCCCTCTGGGCTGGTGCTCCTGCCTCACACCTTGCTCGGCTTCACGCTGTTGAGGCCAAAGCTTTCAGAATCATTGGAATCTCCTGCGATGTAGTCAACGCCGAGGGCCTTTCACTCACTCACCGCAGGCAGGTTGGTGGTCTTTCTGTCTTCTACCGACTCCTCTCCGGCCTTGCTCCCCCAGCTCTCTCTGTGCTCTGTCCCCCCAATATTCCTTCAGGTCGCACAAGATCTGCCTGCAACCCTCTTCTGGTTAAACTGCCAAAGTCTAGGCTCTCTGCTCACCTTCACTCTTTCATTCCCCTTTTCTCCCGCCTCTGGAACAAACTCCCCCACTCCCTTCAATCCCACTCCTCCCTCCAGGTCTTTAAAACAGCTGTTCACCACCATCTCTTATCTTCCCCCATCGAAAACCTTGATCTTTTCTACCCCCGGTAATTCACCCCAGAGTCCTTGCAGTGTTCATATGTTTTAATCCTCTCCCACCTCCCCCCAAGTCCTCCCGATGTCCCTGCTCTCAAATGTTGTGTTTGTGTCCTTCCCCCTCTTCCCCCTCTCTTTTGTGTCCTTCCCCCTCTCTCCCCATCTTGTCTGCCGCTCCCCTTGTTTTTTGTGTTTTGTGTGTCGGTTTGTCTTTTTGTGTGATTTATGTTAGCTCTTTCACGAGCCTCGATCTTGTATACAAAAAAAAAAAAAAAAAAAAATTGCTTGAGATCTTAGGGTCTTGAGTTTGAGCCTCTGTCATGCTGTTGAAATAACACCAAGTGGGTTGATTCAGCCCGTCATCCTTCCGGGGTCGGCAAAATGAGTACCAGCTTACTGGTAACAGGGGCATGCATCAGTGGCACATCGGTGCTTCCAGATATGATGCCACAGACTGCATACGAAACAACAGTGAAGAGAGCGACTACCGGGAATGCCTCTCCACAGCTGTTGCACCCCACTATACAACAATAACAACAATGAAGAGTTGATAAATAGTTAACATTTTAAAATCATATGTAGTTTCTGGTTGTCATGCATTTTCCAATATTTCAAACCTGTGTTTAAATACCTTGTTTCAAAACTTGAAATTGTAGTCGGTAACAAGCGTTACGCCTAGGTCCCCCGTCGGGGAAGTGATGTGAGTTGACAAAGTGGAACACGCAGAAAACATGCTATGATATGATATTTCGCTCACAAGGGTCAGACAAACATGGAGGCGGCCATCTTGGATTTTGACGTGGCGACCCAATTTTCAATAGCGTTCTTCCTTACTCCTAGATGCACCCACACACCAGAAGGTACTTCGCTTATTTTTCAAGATATTTCGCTCACAAGGTTCAGACATATATATGGTGGCGGCCATCTTGAATTTTTACGTGGCGATCCAATTTTCAATAGCTTTCTTCCTTATGCCGAGATACACCCACACACCAAATTAGAAGTTGGTACTTCGCTTATTTTTCAAGATATTCATCTCACAAGGTTCAGACATACATGGCGGCGGCCATCTTGGATTTTGACGTGGCGACCCAATTTTCAATGGCGTTCTTCCTTATGCCTAGATACACCCACACGCCAGATTAGAAGTTGGTACTACGCTTATTTTTCAAGATATGCAGGTTACAAGGTTCAGACATACATGGCATCAGACATACATGGCGGGGGACATCTTGGATTTTGACGTGGGTTGCACCCACACACTAAATTCGAATGCGGTCCTTCGCTTACGCCCGCCCGCACGCACACACGGACGGACGGACACACGGACGGAGGGGAAAGCCATAGTCCCCCTTTCGCTCCGCTGAGCGACGGGGGACAATAAACTGATACATTCACCTCTTAAGTTATATTTTTCTGCCCACGCTGCTCTCAATACAACAATTTTTGTTTTAAACCAAAGAAAAACAGACCACACAAGCACAATTAACTCTGCATTTTCTACTTTGTGAGGTGGCGAGGCCTCGTCATTTCTATATGAAAGATAAAGTACATGCAGAAGACTATTCCCATGCCCCTAAAGTGTGATTAGAAGTATGTCACATGACTGATTATGCATGTTATCAGTTTCATGTCTAGCGAAATGAGTCCAATCATTGTAGGATACCACCGTGCTTGCCCAGCTTGTACAACTTCCAAAGGCATGATATTTTTGCTCGATTTTTTTTTTTTTGTTGTTGTATACAAGATCGAGGCTCGTGCAAGAGCTAACTTTAATTACAAAAAGACAAACTCACACATAAAACATAAGATAAAGGAAGCGGGAGACAAGATGGGGAGAGAGAGGGAAGCACATAAGTACAACACTTGAGAGCAGGGACATCGGGAGATCTGTGGGAGGGAGAGGGCTTGGGGGGGGAGGAGGCACGGGAATGGGGGGGGGGGGGGGAGAGGTATAAAACACATGGACACTGCTAGGACTTCCAGGAAGGAAGTCGGAATTTAAAATCATGTTTCTTGTGCCACCCTTACCTTTCCGATAATCCCTGCCAATTCCACACGAACACAAAGTGGGCTCTGGGGGTCAAAGCCGTGTTGGCGACAGTAATTCGTCTCAGCAAGGGAGATGCTTAGTGAAGCCACTGGGTCGACCTGTTAGTTGGAGAAAGGACACATGTAAAAAGTTGAAGGCACAGAAAATAATAAACAAAAAGGTGGAGGATTTATATCAGATACCTGAAATTAAAGACGTTAAGTAGTTGCAATGACAATTGCAATAGGGCCGACAGGTTAGCTTCGTTGTATTGGCGCACTCACCTATGAGCTGCCTAGCCTGGGATCTAATGTCGACCCAACTACACATGGTCTTCCTGATGTTTTACAGACTGGGTCATACATCAATGTACGTGCCATCCCTCAGATGAATGTTAAACAAAGCATCCCGTTTGCCAACATTAATTTGTGGACGTTGAAGATCCCACATGGAAGACTGTGATCTACCACCGACACCATGAACAAAGTCCAAATTCCTGCACACTCTGTCAAGTAACTTGCATCAGAGTTGCGACCTGTCCGGGATTGTAAACCCCAGGCAATAAACCCCTTCAGCGGAACTGATACTCTGTATCGAGCATTATAGACAAGACAATTCCAATAAAGGTGGAGGTTAGTTATCAGGTAGATGTACGGATATGATGTAAAGTGAGAATATGTTAGAAATCTCTTCAACCCACCAGGAGGTCCTTTATTGCCGGGTCGAATGCAGTAACGTAAAAGTATGGAACTCCAGAGCTGTTGTCAACGGTTCCATCGCTCATACTGAACACGGATGATCGAGGTGTCACGAGGTTAGACGAGGACCCATTGGAATCTGTCCACAAAGAGGAACACTACATTTTAAACAGACTTTGTACACTGACTGCACGTTTAATTCGAAAGCATCTGTAAATGCAAAGTCCATCCACATCCGCTTTATACTCAAGCTAAACTTGACAAAAACAACACTTTTAAATGTACATTTTATTCCTTTGTGTTTTCCATTTTCTCATAATAAAAGTTTGATGACAAAACCTCATGCAGTTAGTAAAAAGGTTATGGCCTGGATATTGCACATTCACACTGAAGCTCAATGGTAAATAAACAAACATGGAAGGGATTATTTTTTTTAAATGGGGGGCTAGCGCTCGACATGCTGGAGTGGAACTAATACGGGCTATGTATAGTCACTATGACTTTTCCCTTTCACATTTTGATCCAATTTTTACTTATTTTCTCCAAACTCTCATAATAAAGGTTTGTTGAAAATTTGATGACAAAAGCTCAAATGGTTAAAAAAAAAGGTTATGGCCTGGACAGACAAACAGACATATACACTGTTACGACAGGAAAAATACAAAGCAAGCGTGGGGGTCAAACACTGATTGAATTTTGGGTACAGCAAAAGAATATATATATATATATAGATATATATATACAGTGGAACCTTGACTTACGAGTTTAATTCGTTCTGTGACCGAGCTCGTAACTCAAATTGCTCGTTTCTCAAATCAAATTTCCCCATTAAAATGCATTGAAATGCTATTAATCCGTTCCAGCCCGCCAAAAACCACACCAATTTTTAAAAAAATATACAGTAGATATAAAAATATCTCGCACTTTATATTTCACCTGTATGCAGCATACAAGTTGGCAGGATGGCCTGGACTGGAGGTACGCACACTTGACTCTAAAGTCTAAACTGTCCAGCCTGGGTTTGAATCCCGACCCAGCTATAACCTGTCATGGGTGAATCACAGGCAGGGTGATTCATCAATGTGTGTACCGCTAAACTGGGCGCCCCGTTTGCGTCCCATTTGTTGTTGGATGTTAAGGATCTCACCGTGTTTTCCACAAAGAGAAGGCGAGCTATCGCCGGCACTCTGAACAAGTTGTGGCCTGGCATGCTCTTCCCCTCTGCCGTTATATACGTCCTCCTCGGCATCTTTTTCCAGAAGAGCCCTGTCTCGTCACAGTTGAAGATTTGCTGGGGGATGTATCGTTCGGCTTCTATCAGTTCGGCAAAAGTTATAATAAAATCTTCAGCTGCCTTCACATCCGCCTCACCAAGTCGACAACACGCACACCTCGCTCATGTTTTTCGACGATTGCGTGTTTTATATCCAAGCACATCATCCTCTTCTTCTTCTCAGTACCGTGTTTTCCACAAAGAGAAGGCGAGCTATCGCCGGCACTCTGAACAAGTTGTGGCCTGGCATGCTCTTCTCCTCTGCCGTTATATACGTCCTCCTCGGCATCTTTTTCCAGAAGAGCCCTGTCTCGTCACAGTTGAAGATTTGCTGGGGGATGTATCGTTCGGCTTCTATCAGTTCGGCAAAAGTTATAATAAAATCTTCAGCTGCCTTCACATCCGCCTCACCAAGTCGACAACACGCACACCTCGCTCATGTTGTTCGACGATTGCGTGTTTTATAGCCAAGCTCATCATCCTCTTCTTCTTCTCAGCACTGCACTTGGCACTCACTTTCTTAGGCCCCATGGTTAAAACTAAGAAATTTTCCAAAATAACCAAAATGCGAAAACAAAAATGCAGCGATATACGGCAGAGATACTGTACTTGCACGGCAAGATAACCACGTGACCGGGTGGCGAAAGCTCGTAACTCAGATCTCGGCTCGCATCTCAAAGCAATAAACCGCCCGAGCGACGGCTCGTATCTCGAAAAACTCGTAAGTTGGGGCACTCGTAAGTCAAGGTTCCACTGTATATTGTAACGGATTTGGGAAACCCTGCACTTGGTGTAATTATTGTAAATACCACCCTCTGTAAATGTAATGATTCTTGTAAATACCTCCGTTTCATGTAAAGATCAAAGGCCGTCCTTTTAGTTAGTCCATCGCACACACGTAGAGAACCATAGGATCCCTCAATAGTTATATCATTATTATGTGTTCCAGTTTAAGGCTCTGTTTTCCATTAGTTGACTCTGCATTGCACCAAAATCAAATAAGATAGATCCCCTACAATATCGCCGTAGCCTCCAAAGCACCAGCACGGCGGCGTTCGCCACCGTTGCATTGGGTGGTTGTTATTGGCATCATCATCGCCCCAAACTCCATTGAACACGAGGTCATCTCGGAGCAGAAGGTGGGAGGAGTCAGCCAAGCGCCAGGAACAAGGCGTGGCTCTGCCAGCGCCTCATCAAGGGGCGGGACCGGTGAGTCCTCGCGACCAACCAAGGCCGAGGCGAGCTCACCGGTGGGCGTTTCCAAAAGGCAGGCGGCTTGATCGCACCAGGCGCAATATAAGCGCACGCGCAAGCCTATTCAGAGAGATGCGTGATCCAGCTGAACCGGAGAAGACAGAAAGACGTGAGGGGGTGCTGATATTGCGGCAATAAACCGAGACCCTCTAGGGGCCCTATTGTCGCCGGTTGTGAAGACGCAGAGCTGCCGGCTGCTGTTCGCTCCTAGCCTGTTCGCACCAAGAGGCGTGAACTTGAACGCTTACCGCTGCCTGGATCCTTCTTCCCCCCTGACGCATCCTTACCATCGGCCTGGACCATTCGCTCCCTGAGCCATTCCTGCCTGCAATTTCCCTTTGTCGTGTAAGTCCATGGTCTGTCCTTTGTGTTGTCTGGGTATAAGTTAAGCCTGTATAAGTAAGAATTGCCCTGTGTATCTGCTTCTTCCTCTTCCCTGTAAATTACTTCGTTCTTCTTTTCTTCTTTGGGTTATTGTACATAATTAATAAATATCTGTTCCTCCATTCTTTGATTTCTTCTTTCTCATCCGATCACTTTAGAGATTTCCCAATTGAGTTCCTGTGGTGCGATTTCGGCCAACGTTTCTAATCGGGTTAGTCTTTGTTAAATGGCTCGAACTTCGGACTGCTAACCCGCTCGGCAGATAACATCTAAAACCGGGGTTCAAGCGGTACTTGTCTCCTTGTTTTGAGGAGGGATTGGTGAAGGTATTCGGGAGAACACCTTGACCAATAACCCTGATCAATCCCACCTCGCAAAGGAGCGTTACAAGTACCAGGACCGGGGGAGACGGCCAGCTTAACAGGACAAGGGGATTAACCCCCCCCCCCCTTGCTAACGGGAGAGCCGTCCCCCGTTTCCGTAACATTATTTATATATATATATATATATATATATATATATATATTGTAACGAATTTGAGAAGTGTAACGGTTTTTGAGAAGTGTAACAATTTTGGAGGAAGTGTAACGAATGTGAAAACGTTACAATGTGAACGTTACAAAAGTATGGTAACACCCTGGTAATGTAAATAATGGTCGCAGCCGTCCTCCTAGTTAATTCCATGAAACTTACACGCAGGTCACGATATATCTTTTTAAATAGTGTATTTCCTTATTCCATGTAGGCTAAATCTGTGTTTCCCACTAGATTGACTTTGCATTGTATCAAACAAAATAAGAGTAGGCCCTTGCAATTTCCCCAAACATCTCCGCTCTCCAAAGTTCCTTTCAAAAGGGTGGGAGTTGTGTTCAATCCCGCAAGCCGCCATTGCCCATGTGCTAATCTCGGAGAAGAAAGGCGTGTCTCCACCTCGTCATCAAGGGGAGGAGTGAGCCAGAGGGTCGCATGGCCAATCAGCACCGCGGTGAGCGACCCGGTAGGCGTGCCCTCGCAGCCGGCGGCTTGATTCCGCCCGAGGTGATAAAAGCGACTGTAAGGGACTGCTTTACCAGATGACTTGGGAGATGACCTGGGAGATGAGCAAAGAGGCGGCACCAAGAGGAGCGGTGAGATGCGAAACGCTCCAAGCCAAAGAGGAGAGGTACTCGGCAAGGAAACCAGCTTTGGAGAGACGCGCTGAAAGGAGGGAGACGGCTCCACCACAAGAAGAGGAGCAGGTGTGCCGAACCAGCGCGTGACGTCTACAGCAGCGGATACGCGACGGAGGGTTTTCCCGCCAAAAACCGCGAGGAATTGAGAGCTGCTGCCTCCGACCTTGCCTCCCTCTCAAGCAATCCACCTCCAGCCCTACCTGCCTGCAATATCCCCTGTGTAAGTGTGAACGTCCTGTCCTACTCGTTGTCTTGGGATTAAGTAAATTGAGTAGAATAAGCTAACGATGCACTGTGTGACTGCTTTTTCCATCCATTGCTTGTAAATAATTTTGGTCGCTCTTCCTTTTTGCTTGTGTGTGTATAATAAATCTGTTCTTCCTCCGTACTCTGTCTTTTTCTCTTTTCCTTCTCTTTCGGTCGCTTTAGAGGTTTCCCGATTGAATATCTGTGGGGCGATCTGGTCAACGTCAGGTGGAATCGGGTTCTAATCGGGGAGTAACTGTTCGGACGCGGTAATACACCACCGCTTGGTCAATATAACATCTAAAAACCGCGTCTGTAACAATATATATAAATATATATATATATATATATATATATATATATATGTATATATATATATGTATATATATATATGTATATATATATATGTATATATATATATGTATATATATATATGTATATATATATATGTATATATATATATGTATATATATATATATATGTATATATATATATATATGTATATATATATATATATATATATATATATATATATAGTATATATATATATACAGTCATGTGAAAAAGTAAGTACACCCCATGTAAAGTTTTGACTTTTTCAACGTATTTCAACATACAGCTCTTTGATCTTCATTTCAACAATATTGATAGATAAAGGTGATATAATAAAACAAATATCATGAAACATTTACATTTTGTAGTCCATTGTATAATTTAAATAAACATAAATGCAAATTTCGCATGTGGAAAAAGTAAGTCCACCCTTGGCTCCAATAGGTGGTATTGCCCCCTTTGGCAGAAACAACCTCAAGTAGGTGTTTCTTATAACTGTCTACCAGTCTCTGACATCGACTGGGAGAAATTTTTGCCCACTCCTCCATGCAGAATTCTTTCAGCTGTGCGATATTTGGGGGTTTCTTGCATGCACAGCTCATTTCAAATCCCCCCACAACATCTCGATGGGATTTATGTCCGGGCTTTGCCTTGGCCATTCCAGAACCCTCAATTTCTTTCTTTTCAGCCATTCCTTGGTGGTTTACTGGTATGTTTAGGGTCATTGTCATGTTGCAAGGTCTACCTTCGGTTGAGCTTCAGCTTTCCGACAGATGGCCTCACATTATCCTCAAGCACCCTCTGGTACAATGAAGAATTCATAGTGGATTATATGATGGTGAGCTGCCCAGGCCCTGAAGCAGCAAAACTGCCCCAAACCATAATATTTCCACCGCCATGCTTTACAGTTGGTATCACGTTCTTGTGGTAAAATGCTGTCTTTTGTTTTCGCCAAACATGTCTTCTGGTACTGTGGCCAAATAGTGTGGAACTACCTTTGGTGTGGAACTCTACCTTTGACTCATCTGTCCAGAGCACATTGTTCCAGAAGTGCTGGTCTTTGCCTCGGTGTTCATTGGCAAACTTTAGTCTTGCCCTGATGTTCTTTCTGGACAGCAAAGGTTTCCTCCTGGCACACACCTCCCATGTAGATCAAATTTGTGCAGCCTCTTTCTAATGGTAGACGCGTGCACTTTGACATCAACAGTGGCAAGAGCTACCTGTAGGTCCCGTGATGACATTCTGGGGTTCTTAGAGACTTCCTTCAGCATCTTGCGGTCTGCTCTCGGGCTGAACTTGCTGAGGCGGCCTGGCCTGAACAAGTTGGCAGTTGTTTGGAATCTTCTCCACTTGTAGATGATCTTCCGGACAGTCGAATGATTGATTTCAAATTGTTTGGAGATCTTTTTAAATCCCTTCCCAGACTCGTAGGCATCTATAACCTTCTTTCTGAAGGCCTCAGAGAGCTCTTTTGATCTCCGCATGGTGACGCTGCACACTTCAACAGCAAACCAAACTAAATGTCTGATATTTAAATAAGACAGGTTCCTCCAAGATCCTCTCCAACGATGTTCTAATCATTTGCACCTGAGCTGGTGCACCTGATTCTAATTTTAGGTATTTGAAGTAGTGATAAATGTAGGAGTGTACTTACTTTTTCCACATGCGAAATTTGCATTTATGTTTATTTAAATTATACAATGGACTACAAAATGTAAATGTTTCATGATATTTGTTATATTATATCACCTTTATCTATCAATATTGTTGAAATGAAGATCAAAGAGCTGTATGTTGAAATATGTTGAAAAAGTCTAAACTTTACATGGGGTGTACTTACTTTTTCACATGACTGTATATATATATATATATATATATATATATATATATATATATATATATATATATATATATATATATATATACTTGGCATTTAATATGGAATATTTTTTTTGTGGGGGTGAACTTACTTTTCAAGATGACTTAGAACCAAAAGTTCATTGGAATTATATTGAAATTATTCGAGATTTTGTTAATGTGACCTTTAAAAGAAACAAAAACCACATTTGACATTTCGAAGCAAATAAATTGATCCTTGAAAGTGATGTAAACTGATATCGAACTCAATTCACGGACAGTACTGTGTTAAACTTTTGTACGTTTTCCAGAAGTATCTCTTTATTTTGCACATTAGCCAAAAAAAATTTCAACAGAAACAAAAGCTAAATTGTGACTGGGGTTACAGACAGGAAAATTACAGTTCAGTACTTTGTGTAACCCCCACGAGCATTCAGGAGAGCACATACACATTGAGGCATGCTGTTCACGAGATTTGCCAAGGTTTGGACAGGAATCGCTTGCCATGCAGTGACAATAGTCTGCTGCAAATCACGCACAGAGGTAGGCTGCTGGTCCAAGTTGTCGATTTGACGCGTTAATTCTGCCCACAAGTTCTCTATCGGATTCATATCCGGGGACATGGCAGGCCACTCCATATGCTCTACACCACGGTCAGCAAGAAAGTGTTGGATAATGCGAGCACGATGAGGCCGTGCATTGTCATCTTGGAAGACAAAGTTTCCTCGAAAGGCTGCACGAGCAAATGGAAGCAATATTTCTTCCAGAATGACCCTGTACTTGAACTGGTTCAGGTTTCCATTCAGAACAACCAGGTAAGTTTTGCCCCCTGCATGAAAAGCAGCCCAAACGGTCACCCCACCACCTCCAGCTTGGACTCTTGGCACTATACAATCTTCGTTGTGGGCTTCATGCACTTGTATGCGCACTCGGACATGGCCATCTTGACGATAGACCAGAAATCAAGACTCATCACTGAAGGTCACGTGATTCCAGTGTCCTGGCTGCCATTGACGGTGCTCTCTGGCCCACTGCAATCGGAGCTGGCTGTGTTGTCTGGTAAGGCGTGGCTTTCTCAGGGGACGCCTGACACGATAGCCTGCTTGAACCAGTCGTTGGTTGACTAGCCTTCTGGATACAGGCACATTTGTCAGTTACTGCCACTCAGCCCTAAGCCGATTAGCTGACTTGGTACGGCCATTGCAGACTAACCGGTGCAGCTGGCGATCATCTCTCCTTGTGGTTCTGCGTGGACGTCCTGGCCTCGGTATTGGAATAGGGACACCCCTCTGAGCATTTCGTTTCAGGATCTTTGACACCTGACCTTGAGTGATGCCATACTGCCGAGCAATAGCACGCTGTTTCATGCCAGAATTTCGTAAAGCCACCACTCCATGACAAACAGCATTGTCAAGTTGACGGACCATCTCCAGAGGAAGCGGCAATAACTTTTGTAGACGTGCAGCAGTTGTTTTCCACTAATACAGAACGCAACAACCCTTATATACCCGATTGTGAAGCCAATCGTCAAATGTACCTGTCCTTACATTTTGTCACGCCACCTGTGATATAATCCTGTTATTGACTTCTTGCTGCGAAAGACAATCAGTGACATGGTTCTTTCAACAAAGACATCACCGAAGGGTAAAAGAAACTCACCAGATTGATATACTGAGTTCAGAAAGTAAACCCAAGTCAAGAAAAAAAAAAATTCCATGTTAAATGCCAAGTCTGTATATATATATATATATATATATATATATATATATATATATATATATATATATATATATATATATATATATATATATATATATATATATATATACAGTGGAACCTTGACTTACGAGTTTAATTCGTTCTGTGACCGAGCTCGTAACTCAATTTGCTCGTTTCTCAAATCAAATTTCCCCATTAAAATGCATTGAAATGCTATTAATCCGTTCCAGCCCGCCAAAAACCACACCAATTTTTTTTTAAATATGCAGTATATA